>NC_086451.1:431462582-431545462 GCF_028390025.1 Pseudophryne corroboree
TTCCTTCATTCCTTCTGCAAAGCAGTCCTTTTACTTTCTGTGAGGGCTACTATGCATGTTGGATCTTATCATATCCTATCCTCATTTAAAATGGATGATATGATAAACCGGAACCTTAATAATTTCTGGAAGCTATAACTTGCCTGGGAACAGTGATGGTGTGCAGTACATGCTTACAATTGTAGGCGGTGTATTTGTAGTTGATACATTTCTCAGATGGGTTGTGATTTTGGGAAGGTGTTGCTGTATATGCAGTAGTTAAATTGAAGATGTGCATAAAATAATGCCGCTAGGGATGTCTCCAAATGATAATTATAAGAGAGATAAAGTACTACATGTATATGGTTTTTACCTGTGGTACAGAAAGGGAAAATGTGGGCAATGGTGTTTGTTGTTGTTTTCTTGTTTCTAATAGGATTGTTTAGCAGATAGATGAACGTATAGGGCCTGCTGTAATGAAGTCTGAGTTGGCCAGAGGTGCGGGTTCCCGGACGTTTTTTATAAAAGCTCCAATCATTTACAAGGCACGGTTTTGCCTTGTGATTAATCGCTGCTTTAAAAAAACATCCACGTTCGGCTGGGAACCCGCACCTCCGGCCAACTCGGACTTCATTACATCTGGCCCCTAGTGTTATTAATAGTATTATATAAAATAAAAATAACTTTTTGGAACTCTGTAAGTCACTGTGTGAATGTTTTTTTTGTTTTCTTTGTTCACTTTTCATCTAGGTAGTTAACTCATAATCCTCTTTCTCATATTATAAAATAAAGAGACATTATAGGATCTCCAGCTCCAAGAATGGATAAACCACACTCATGCCATAGGCCAGTGGTTCCCAAAATTTTTTAAATCACGGCGCCCTAGAGTATCAGAATTTTTTTCACGGCACCCCTAGGCCAAAAGTTTTTATTGAGAAATTTAGAAAGAAATATTAAATTAAATTAATTGTGTTTATATTTTATCTGTAGGTTCAGTTGTGTGGTGAGGGAAAAGATTTGCTTCTGTTTGTCCACATTTTATGATTGACAGTCACTAGCTCTGGTTTTACCTATTATATTGACCATAAATAATTCGAAATGGTTGTTGACCACCAATCCAAGGCACTGCTGCAAGAGCCTTGTGGCACCCCTCGGTGCCACGGCACACAATTTGAGAACCACTGCCATAAGTACATCAGGGCAACAATTGTTCTTTAATGTGTTGACAACAACATTCATTGGCCTTTGCTTCATCCACTATCTTATCCATTCACCTACCTTATAGTACAAACGTTGCAATCTACAGAATACATGACTTATATGCAAGATAGATTTACACGTCTGACAGAAATCTATATGCACTGCCTCACCTTGGTTAACTATTTTATTTGCATTGGCACGTTTGTGGTCTTCTTGTTGGAAGTCATGCTATTGTGTATACTGAGTTTGCAATGCTTAACATAGTTTAGTTCAGTGGTTTCCAAACTGGGTGCTGCGGGGCAGTCTGGGTGCTGCTGGTTGGAGGCCCAGAACCAAATGAAATTATTTATGGTCCATGTGATTGGCAAAACCAGAACTGGTGGCTGCCAAACCATAAAATATGTGGACAAATAGAAGTACAACCTTGTCTACCACCAGTGACTCAATTTAATTAATGTAATAATTTTTGATAAATTTTGCAATAAGATACATTTAGCCTAGTGGTGCTGTGAAACAAAATGATGATACTCTAGGGTGCCGTGATATAAGAAAGTTTGGTAACCAGTGGTTTAGTGGATAGAACAAATATTTTGGCAATAAAATTCAAATATGAAACCTGGGTATTGTGTGCTAGCAACAAAGAGCTTGCAATCTACAGTATGCAAGTTATTTGGTGTAGTAATTTGCAACTCACATTTGCAGGTGAACCCATAAACTGTAAAAGGGGTGGTATTCATGTGACCGGCGGTCGGGAGACCGACGGTCACATGACCTCCTCGGGCATCCCGACATCTTACTATTCCGATGGTCGGCATGCCGACCAACAGGGACTATTTCCACTCATGGGTGTCCACGACACCCATAGAGTGGGAACAGAACCCGTGGCGACCGCAGGTCGCCACCGAGCCCGCAGCGTGGCGAGCGCAGCAAGCCCGCAAGGGGCTTGCTGCGCTTGCCCCTCCCCGCCGGGCGGGATCCCGGCGTCGGTATGTTGACCGGCGGTCAGGAGACCGCCGGTCAGCCATACTACACCCCTGTAAAAGTACAGCAGGTGCAGCCTTGCTTTTATATATACGGCTCTTTATATTTCTGTTAGGTCTTGTCCAGTAATGTAGACCAAGAGTACCTTCCCAATAAAAAGAATCTGAAAAACAGCAATGAATAATACAATTAGCCTGAGCTATGCTACCGTCAACTATGTACATACTGTACCTAATATACTGTAAATTGTTCCTGTAGGAAACCTAGGGGTAAATGTATCAAACCTTCCAAAGAGTGGAGAAAAGGATAAGTGCATCTGCTTCCAGTTATCATTTTATAGAATGTGCTTGGAAAATGCTAACTAGAAGCTGGTTGCCCACTTTAGAAGGATTAATACTGTACATCTCTCCTAAAGGCTAATGAAATCTTGAACAGATAATTAGTAATCATCTGGCTCTTCCACCTGAAAGAATAGGCTCTTCCATTAACCCTAAGGCAATGAAGCTTGGATTAAAATGAGTGAGGAAAATGAGAGGGAGATGCAGGATAAGGTGCAGAGCAGTGGTTCTCAACCTCGGTCCTCAAGTACCCCCAACAGTTCGTGTTTTCCAGGTGACCTAGCAGTTGAACAGGTGTATTCATTACTTACTGACACATTTTAAAAGACTCACAGGTGGAGCTTATTATTTCACTTGCAACCCTGTGAGGAGACCTGGAAAACATGAACTGTTGGGGGTACTTGAGGACCGAGGTTGAGAACCACTGGTGTAGAGGACCAACCAGCAAAGCACAATTAGGGGGATATTCAACTGTTTGAAAAGTCAGTTGGGTGTCTGTTTTTTCCTATCTAATAGAAAGAAAAAAACAGACACCCAACCGACTTTTCACACAGTTAAATCCCCCCCTTAGTGTCTAGATCGTAATATCTTACCAATGGCATAATTCCATGATTTGATGGAGTCTTGCTATTTCCTTTATTAATGTACAAAAGTTCATAATTGCTGTAGCTGCAGAGATATGAATACGCTTCAGTGCTGACTTAAAATACATTCATATTTATGCAGCCACAGCAATTTATGCAGTTTAGGCAAACACTCTTATGATGAACTACATAAACTGATTCAGATAAAAATATCTGCCATGTTGAAGACATACTGTAACATTGGAAATGAATAAATAACAAGTTATTGAAACATTATAGCACTTCCCTCATGTTTAATAACCATTTCTTTTTCTCCACAGTGCCTCGTGTGGAAGGGCAGAGCACTTCTTCAATACTTAGTACCATACAAAGTTTAATTAACGCATTGACTCAAGCAATAGCAAAAATAATAGCCAGTATAAGCAATGTACTGAATCCGCCTGCAACAAGTAGCCCACCGGTCTCCACCAGTAGCACAGGAGCTATCTCAAGCACAGCAACCAGCACGACACACACAACCGCAAGTACATCCACAACTGGGACCAGTACTAAATCAACTTTAACAAGTAATACTGTGACTGCATCCACTACTGGGACAAGCACTCAGCCGCATACGTCAACTAATACACCAACAGTTTCTAGTACGGCTCTTAGCAGCTCATCACATACGGCTAGTAGTCCTGCAAGTGCTACTGTGACTAGCGCAACCAAGCAACTCACATCAACAGAAACTGCAACGCCTTTCGATACTGGGACAAGTAACCATTTAACATCTACTTCTGGGACTAGTGAGCAATCAATATCATCTAGTCCAGTGACTTTCACCAGTGTCGGAACAAGATTTGAATCCACCATTAACACAGTATCTTCCAGAAGTAGCGAGGCCAGTAGTCAACCATCATTAACTAACACAAATACATATTTGAATACTGGAGTAAGTACCCATCCATTGACTAACACAGCTATACCATCTATTTCTGAAACAAGTAGTCACTCATCATCAGCTGGTACAGTTACACATTTCAGTAGTGATACCAGTATCCCAACTGCATTGACCAGCACTACAGCAAGTGTCACTGAAACTTTTAATCACTCATTTCAAACTGGCATATTCAGTTCTATAAGTACAGGAAGCACAGGCCAATCATTTGTGACAAGCAGCAGGGTAACGTCTAATACTGAAAGCAGCAGTCAATCACCATCAGCCAATACACTAGTATCATCTAGTCTTGGAACAAGTGGTCACTCTTCCTCCAGCACTACATCTATTACTTCCGGAACAAGTAACCAGCCATCTACAAATAATGCAGTCAGTACATCCAGTACAAATACCGGTACCCAATCGCTGGTAACTAACAGCCCATCAACATCACATACTGAAAGTAGTAGCCATCCACCATCAGCCAACACACTAGTATCTTCTAGTCTTGGTACAAGTGGTCACTCTGCCTCCAGCACTGCATCTGTTACTTCTATAACCAGTAACCAGCCATCTACAAATAATGCAATCAGTTCTTTCGGCACAAATACCGGTACCCATTCGCTTGTAACCAACAGCCCATCAACATCGCATACTGAAAGTAGTAGCCAACCACAATCAGCCAACGCACTAGTATCTTCTAGTCTTGTTACAAGTGGTCACTTTGCCTCCAGCACTGCATCTGTAACTTCTGGAACCAGTAATCAGCAATCTACAAATAATGCAGTCAGTACTTCCAGTACAAATACTGGTACCCAATCGCTGGTAACCAATAGCCCATCAACATCACATGCTGAAAGTAGTAGCCATCCACCATCAGCCAACACACAAGTATCTTCTAGTCTTGGTACAAGTGGTCACTCTGCCTCCAGCACTGCATCTGTTACTTCTGGAACCAGTAACCAGCCATCTACAAATAATGCAGTCAGTTCTTCCAGCACAAATACCGGTACCCAGTCGCTTGTAAGCAACAGCCCATCAACATCACATACTGAAAGTAGTAGCCAACTACAATCAGCCAATGCAGTAGTATCGTCTAGCCTTGGTACAAGTGGTCACTCTGCCTCCAGCACTGCATCTGTTACTTCTGGAACCAGTAATCAGCCATCTTCAAATAATGCAGTCAGTTCTTCCAGCACAAATACCGGTACCCAATCGCTTGTAACCAACAGCCCATCAACATCACATACTGAAAGTAGTAGCCATCCACCTTCAGCCAACACACTAGTATCTTCTAGTCTTGGTACAAGTGGTCACTCTGCCTCCAGCACTGCATCTGTTACTTCTATAACCAGTAACCAGCCATCTACAAATAATGCAGTTAGTTCTTTCAGCACAAACACCGGTACCCAATCACTTGTAACCAGCAGCCCATCAACATCACATACTGAAAGTAGTAGCCATCCACCATCAGCCAACACACTGGTATCGTCTAGTCTTGGTACAAGTTATCACTCTGCTTCCAGCACTGCATCTGTTACTTCTGGAACCAGTAACCAGCCATCTACAAATAATGCAGTCAGTTCTTTCAGCACAAATACCGGTACCCATTCGCTTGTAACCAACAGCGCATCAACATCACATACTGAAAGTAGTAGCCATCCACCTTCAGCCAACACACTAGTATCTTCTAGTCTTGGAACAAGTGGTCACTCTGCCTCCAGCACTGCATCTGTTACTTCTGAAACCAGTAACCAGCCATCTACAAATAATGGAGTCAGTTCTTCCAGCACAAATACCGGAACCCAATCACTTGTAACCAACAGCCCATCAACATCACATACTGAAAGTAGTAGCCATCCACCATCAGCCAACACACTAGTATCTTCTAGTCTTGGAACAAGTGGTCACTCTGCCTCCAGCACTGCATCTGTTACTTCTGGAACCAGTAACCAGCCATCTACAAATAATGGAGTCAGTTCTTCCAGCACAAATACCGGAACCCAATCACTTGTAACCAACAGCCCATCAACATCACATACTGAAAGTAGTAGCCAACCACCATCAGCCAACACACTAGTATCTTCTAGTATTGGAACAAGTGGTCACTTTGCCTCCAGCACTGCATCTATTACTTCTGGAACCAGTAACCAGCCATCTACAAATAATGGAGTCAGTTCTTCCAGCACAAATACCGGTACCCAATCGCTTGTAACCAACAGCCCATCAACATCACATGCTGAAAGTAGTAGCCATCCACCATCAGCCAACACACTAGTATCTTCTAGTCTTGGTACAAGTGGTCACTTTGCCTCCAGCACTGCATCTGTTACTTCTGAATCCAGTAACCAGCCATCTACAAATAATGCAGTCAGTTCTTCCAGCACAAATACCGGAACCCAATCACTTGTAACCAACAGCCCATCAACATCAAATACTGAAAGTAGTAGCCATCCACCATCAGCCAACACACTAGTATCTTCTAGTCTTGGTACAAGTGGTCACTTTGCCTCCAGCACTGCATCTGTTACTTCTGGAACCAGTAACCAGCCATCTACAAATAATGCAGTCAGTTCTTCCAGCACAAATACCGGTACCCAATCGCTTGTAACCAACAGCCCATCAACATCACATGCTGAAAGTAGTAGCCATCCACCATCAGCCAACACACTAGTATCTTCTAGTCTTGGTACAAGTGGTCACTTTGCCTCCAGCACTGCATCTGTTACTTCTGAAACCAGTAACCAGCCATCTACAAATAATGCAGTCAGTTCTTCCAGCACAAATACCGGTACCCAATCGCTTGTAACCAACAGCCCATCGACATCACATGCTGAAAGTAGTAGCCATCCACCATCAGCCAACACACTTGTATCTTCTAGTCTTGGTACAAGTGGTCACTCTGCCTCCAGCACTGCATCTGTTACTTCTGGAACCAGTAACCAGCCATCTACAAATAATGCAGTCAGTTCTTCCAGCACAAATACCGGAACCCGATCACTTGTAACCAACAGCCCATCAACATCAAATACTGAAACTAGTAGCCATCCACCATCAGCCAACACACTAGTATCTTCTAGTGTTGGTACTAGTGGTCACTCTGCCTCCAGCACTGGATCTGTTACTTCTATAACCAGTAACCAGCCATCTACAAATAATGCAGTCAGTTCTTTCAGCACAAATACCGGTACCCATTCACTTTTAACCAACACCCCATCAACATCGCATACTGAAAGTAGTAGCCATCCACCATCAGCCAACACACTAGTATCTTCTAGTCTTGGTACAAGTGGTCACTCTGCCTCCAGCACTGCATCTGTTACTTCTGGAACCAGTAGTCAGCCATCTACAAATAATGCAGTCAGTTCTTCCAGCACAAATACCGGTACCCAATCGCTTGTAACCAGCAGCCCACCAACATCACATACTGAAAATAGTAGCCAATCACCATCAACCAATGCACTAGTATCTTCTAGTCTTGGTACAAGTGGTCACTCTGCCTCCAGCACTGCATCTGTTACTTCTGGAACCAGTAACCAGACATCTACAAATACTGCAGTCAGTTCTTCCAGCACAAATACCGGAACTCATTCGCTTGTAACCAACAGCCCATCAACATCACATACTGAAAGTAGTAACCAATCACCATCAGCCAACACACTAGTATCTTCTAGTCTTGGTACAAGTGGTCACTTTGCCTCCAGCACTGCATCTGTTACTTCTGGAACCAGTAACCAGCCATCTACAAATAATGCAGTCAGTTCTTCCAGCACAAATACCAGTACCCAATCGCTTGTAACCACCAGCCCATCAACATCACATGTTGAAAGCAGTAGCCATCCAACATCAGCCAACACACTAGTATCTTCTAGTTTTAGAACAAGTGGTCACTCTGCCTCCAGCACTGCATCTGTTTCTTCTGGAACCAGTAATCAGCAATCTACAAATAATGCAGTCAGTTCTTCCAGCACAAATACCGGAACTCATTCGCTTGTAAGCAACAGCCCATCAACATCACATACTGAAAGTAGTAGCCATCCACCATCAGCCAACACACAAGTATCTTCTAGTATTGGTACAAGTAGTCACTCTGCCTCCAGCACTGCATCTATTACTTCTCTAACCAGTAACCAGCCATCTACAAATACTGTATTCACTTCTTCCAATGCTGAACCTAGTGCCCAATCGCTTGTAACCAACAGTCCATCAAATACTGAAAGTAGTAGCCATCCATCATCAACAACAAACGCACTAAAATCATCTAGTCCAGGAACAAATTCTAGTAATGGAATAAGTGGTCAAACTGCATCCATAGGAACCACAAAAACTATTAATAACACAAGTATCCAGCCATCATCAACTAACTCATTCATCAGCAACGTAGTAACACAATCAACTATCCCTCTGACATCTTCCAAAACTGGAACAAGTGGTAAAATTCTAGCCAGTAGTAATCCTTCAACTGTTCCTGTAACAAGTAATTATCTGTTCACAAGTATTCCTCATATTTCTACTAATACTGGAGCTAATAACCAATCAACTGTTACTAGTCACACTACAACTTCAAATATTGGGATCACTAGCCAACTAGCATCAGCCAACATACCATTGTCTACCAGTGTTGGGACAATTGGCCACTCTACAGTAACCATTACACCTGTAATTATTCCAGGAACTAATAACCAACCATCTACAAGTTATCCAGGTACTCATTCTAGCCCAGGAACAATCTACCAATCATCTGTGACTGCTGGATCCAGTAGCCACTTATCATCAACAAACAACATCAACTCTTCAAGTACAGTAACCAGTAGCCAATCATCTGTCAGTAATAATGTTGCTACATCAAGTACTGGTAACCAGAAACTTACTACAAATAATACGACTGTACCTTCAACTACTTTGATCAGTATTAAACCAGCTTCGACCAACAGCATTACATATTCCACCACTGCAACCAATAGTAACACTGTATTAACAAGTGGTCATACTGTAGTGCCCTCAACAGTTACTGCAGCAAATATCCAATCAGGCAGTAGCAAAGGAATTAGTTCTATTACAGAAGTAACTAGCACACCCCTATCGGCAAATGTATTGTCATCTTCAAGTTTAAGTACAAGGGCCCAAACTGGAGGAAACACTCAAACAGTTCCCACCAGTAACACAGTAACAACACTGACCACAACAACACCCAATAGTCAAAAAACATCCACCGGTAATCCTGCAATTTCATCAACTATATTATCCAGTATAAAACCTACAACAACCAACAGTTTGATAAGTTCTCCTAGTACTACAGCAACTAGCAGAACACCTTCCATTAATAACACCTCTGTTGTGTCAACTTTATCCACAGTTACCCTACCAACATCAACCAATTCAATGGCATTTTCCAACTATGCAACTAATAACGGGAAAACTTCTACTAATAGCACTACTGTCTCTTCAACTATTTTGACCAGCATTATACTAGCTTCAACCAACACAGTGACATCCTCCACTACTGCAACCAGTATCCAGAAACCTTCTAGTAAAATTACTACAGCTTCTTTACCTACTGCGAACAATACTGAACCACCCTCAACCCATACAGTGCCATCTTCCTCTACTGTAACCAGTAACCAGAAACCTTCTACTAATAGCACTACTGCCTCTTCAAATATTTTTACCAGCATTATACCAGCTTCAACTATCACAGTGACCTCTTCCACTACTGCAACCAGTACCCAGAAACCTATCACTATTAGCAATGCATCATCTTTAACTACAGTGAGCAGTGCTAAACCAGCCTCAACCAACACAGTGACATCTTCCACTACTGGAACCAGTATCCAGAAACCTATCACTAATAGCAATGCATCATCTTCAACTACAGTGAGCAGTGCTAAACCAGCCTCAACCAACACAGAGACTCCTTCCTCTAGTACTACCAGTAACCAGAATCTTTCCACTAACAGCACTATAGCATCATCAACTACTATTACCAGTACTAAGCCAGTGTCAACCATCACAGTGACATCTTCCACTACTGGAACCAGTATCCAGAAACCTATCACTAATAGCAATGCATCATCTTCAACTACAGTGAGCAGTGCTAAACCAGCCTCAACCAACACAGAGACTCCTTCCTCTAGTACTACCAGTAACCAGAATCTTTCCACTAACAGCACTACATCATCATCAACTACTATTACCAGTACTAAGCCAGTGTCAACCATCACAGTGACATCTTCTACTAATGTGACCGGTAATAGAATACCATCCACCAGCAATTCTGCAATTGCCAGTACCAACTCAACCATAACAGTGACATCATTCTCTACCACATCGACTAGCCAAACTGTTAATAGCCCCTCAAGTTCAACTACAAAGACTTCAACAAACTTGACAGCAGTTTCTACTAGTACCACCACAGGAAGTTCTACTACAATTACTACTAGTACTACAGGCAACCAAACAACAACTCATAGTGCTTCCATACCAACCTCTCAAAGGAGCACCATGAGCACTACAACTGCTACTAAAAACAGTGGGCAGACGGTGACAGCTGTCAGCACATCAAGTGGACCTACAAGTGGAACTAACAGCCGACCAGCATCAACACTGGTCAATAACACCACAAGTGCAACTGTAACTACAGGAGTGAGCACTGGTACGCCTATTATGATAGTTATCTGTAGACATAAGGAATAATAAGCAGATAGACACAAATTCACATCTTCCCTTTATTTATTTACAGCTATACCGTCAACTGGTCTTCCAGACTGGGGCATCATTCTCATCTCGCTTGCTGCTATTCTTGGTGCTTTTTCAATTATAGCCTCAATCTTTTCAGTAAGTGAATTGTTTCTTTATTTTGTTCTATGGTAGAAATCTTTCACTATATTTGATATACAGTACAAATCGTCCACTCGTGTTTTTTGTGCACAAAGCCATAGGTACGGTTTTAATACCTGTGAAACAAAGGGTACAGTACATTGTCTTCTTAGAAAAGGAAGCGGCTGATGTAGAGATGAATGGGGGTAATTCAGATTGGATCGCTGCAGCGGCAGCGATCGCAGTCTGTATCTTTTTGTGGAGTGCGCACGCTCAGCGGTCGCACTGCGCGTGCGCACCCCGGGAGCCCAGTGAGATGCTATCAGCATCCCTGGGCTGTGATCACCTCTGCCTGATTGACAGGCAGAGGCGGTCCTGGGGCGGAAGGGGGCATGCCAACAGTGTTTGAACACCGTTGGTGGGGCGTGGTCCGGACAACGGAGGCGTGTCCGGACCATTGGGGGGGTGGGCTGCTGCGACCCAGGATGTGGTGAGAAGCTCCCTGCCAGCGTGCAGGAGCTGCGCTGGCAAGGAGATACTCGGCAGATACAAAAGCATTGCCGCCGTGCAATGCGTTTGTACCCGTGCGGCGGGGAAGAGCCAGACATGCGGGGCGGACTAGCCTTGTATTGGGCGTTCCCCCGCAAGTCTGTGCAAGTGATCGTAGATGTGCTAATTTTAGGGGTCTCAAGCGGGTCGCACCTGGGAAGGACCCGTGTAGAAGTCCGGGGTGCGACCCGCCTTTTCGCGATGTGAAAGCGGTATAAATAGACAGTTGCTGGAAGAGAAATGGTCATTGGAAGTGAAAATATAGACTGACAAATGATAACTACAGAGACTCATCGAATGTAAAACAACGTTACTAATGTCATTTCCCTTCTTTAATCAGATTCTCTACTGCATACGAAGATTTGGAAGAAGCACAGTTTACAACGTGACTGGTGTCTAACGAGGAGGACTTCCCAGAATCCTGTGCACTCATCTAAATGTATTTCAGTGTATTTCCTGTAAACAGGGTTTTGTTTTGTTTTTGGACATTTAAACCTTATAGTGGCATTCCTATGATGGGTTTATTCCTATGACTGACATTCAGTGATAGGGGTTCCTGAGGTCACTGCGTACACAAGAAATCTCTCTCTGTATGGTGTTTTACATACTGATCACCGCAAGCATGTGTTCTTTTGTGGGCAAGTATTACTAAGAGAGCCACATATTGGTCTAAGACAAGTACAGGAGAACCCAAATACCTGAACTTAGCACTTGACACCCCCTTTAATAAAGAATGTTTAAAAAGATGGGGTAGTGATGCAATCAATAGGGAACTTATAGTGTGAAGGTGAATCCTGGTGATCGCTGTACTGTATAATATCTTAAAAATTTTATATATATTATATATACATTAAATATTACCTGTGTAAGAATATGCCTCTGATGGTCTAACTGGTATTGCAGGCAACACCATAGCCAATCAGGGTGTGGCTTTTATGATGTCATAAATACTTTTTACTGTACATTATATTTATTTTATAAGTATATATAGTCATAGAAGCAGATATGAAATTTGAATAAACATCTGTTGTATTAAATGCTGTATTATATGATGGATACAACTGGGTGTATAATTTATTTTATTTAATGAATAAAGAAAAGCATAAAATGTTTCAATAATATAGAACAAATTTGCCTAAAGTGAGTACTAAATAATGACTTTGCAGGTATCTGGAATACTTGGAACTGATGCTTTTCCAAATAAAAGTTTTTTTTTAATAATTTGGAACACCATGCCTTAAGTATCCTACATAACATTAAAGATAAACTATGCTTTTCCCCCACACTGCATATGGCATTTCTCTCATCACTTTAATGTCTTGCACTTACTGCAGAAGAAAGCTTAATAACCATTTTAAATTGTATAACATTATCGCAGGAAACCAGCTGCTGTGGACCTGGGCCCCTCCAACAAGCCTGGGTCTGGGTAATTAGTACCTACTTCCCCTTCTCCTCCTCTCAGTGGACATGTTTACATAGGGGGTATTCAATTACAAACAAAGGGCGTGAGAACTTCACCCGCAATTGGATTCCACCTATAGTGTTTAGGGCATTTAGGACTGTGCACCGTGTAGACCCCAAAAGTCAACAAGTGTCAGGTGTTGAAAATGAAAGGGGGTGGGTGTTATATTTATATGTGCGGGAAATAATTTTAGTGGATCATTAAATGGCAGAAGCAGTAAACGGGTGTGTTACAAAATGTTGCCATTCAGAATATTGAAATTCAGAAAGTTGATACCAGAATGTTGACATGGTCTGGATGTCAACATTAAGAATGTCAGCATAAACATAATCTCGATACGGTTTTAATGTTAACAATGTACATGTTGACATAACTTTTTTTCTACTGCTAGAGCCATAACCCTACTACAGCCTACCCTAACCCTAACTAGTAACCTAACCCTAACTAGTAACCTAACCCTAAACCTGTAATGTCAACAGTGTCGGCATTCACAATGTTGACATAATGTCCATGTAGACATTCTGGTCGGAATTCAAGTTTTATTGACGCCGGCAGCCACTAGGTGGTGCCAAACACAGATATTCAAATGTTGCTCCATTAGGGCATGATCGGCTGCCGGCGTCTACATTTCAGTTCGCACCCGCCGGGGGAGGGTGGTTTTACATGGCTAAACCTGACACTCATGGGCGCGATCAGCATGATAGGGAACATCAATTGTATATCGCCCCCTGAGATCTCCAGTCACTTTAGATCGGGGACGATAACATTTGAATTCCCCACTCTGAATGTCATCATTCAGACCATGGCGACATCCAGATGTCAACAATTTGGTGTCAACATCGTGATGTCAACATTTTTGATGTCAACAAAGTGACTACATATTAGATTAATCCAAAGCATTATAGGTATATTTACTAAAGGTAGATTTTTTGTTGTTTTTGCCATATATTTCAAACTGATTAAAATCAACAATATGTTTCCAGGGCTAAAACACATATTTACTAACTTTTAAAAATGAATATAAAAATCATATGTTAGTAAATATGTTTTAGCCCCTGAATCACAACATTGTTTAAGTTTGATTTTAAATTAATCTGAAATCAATGAAAATTGACCTTTAGTAAATATATTCCATTAACCCTAATGAGTGGTATAAATAAAATGTTGGAGAGGAATGAAGTACAAAGCAAGTTAAGAATGTTTTTGGATCTGTAGGGAACTTTGGCCCTCATTCCAAGTTGTTCGCTCGCAAGCTGCTTTTAGCAGCTTTGCACACGCTAAGCCGCCGCCTACTGGGAGTGAATCTTAGCTTATCAAAATTGCGAACGAAAGATTAGCAGAATTGCGAATAGACACTTCTTAGCAGTTTCTGAGTAGCTCCACACTTACTCGGCATCTGCGATCAGTCAGTTTCGTTCCTGGTTTGACGTCACAAACACACCCAGCGTTCGCCCAGACACTCCTCCGTTTCTCCAGCCACTCCCGCGTTTTTCCCAGAAATGGTAGTGTTTTTTTCGCACACACCCATAAAACGGACAGTTTCCGCCCAGAAACACCCACTTCCTGTCAATCACATTACGATCACCAGAACGAAGAAAAAACCTCGTAATGCCGTGAGTAAAATACCTAACTGCATAGCAAATTTACTTGGCGCAGTCGCACTGTGGACACTGCGCATGCGCATTAGCGACTAATCGCTCCGTTGCGACAAAAAAATAACGAGCGAACAACTCGGAATGACCCCCTTTGAGCTTCATTTTAGCATTCCCATTCTTATGCCAATGTTCACTGTGCAGTTATCTTTGTTGTGTGGTGTGGGCCCTCATTCCGAGTTGTTCGCTCGCTAGCTACTTTTAGCAGAAATGCAAACACAAAGCCGCTGCCCTCTGGGAGTGTATCTTAACATAGCAGAATTGCTAACGAAAGATTAGCAATTGCTAACGAAAGATTATTTGCAGTAGAGATGAGCGGGTTCGGTTTCTCTGAATCCGAACCCGCCAGAACTTCATGTTTTTTTTCACGGGTCCGAGCGACTCGGATCTTCCCGCCTTGCTCGGTTAACCCGAGCGCGCCCGAACGTCATCATGACGCTGTCGGATTCTCGCGAGGCTCGGATTCTATCGCGAGACTCGGATTCTATATAAGGAGCCGCGCGTCGCCGCCATTTTCACATGTGCATTGAGATTGATAGGGAGAGGACGTGGCTGGCGTCCTCTCCGTTTAGAATAGATTAGAGAGACACTTGATTTACTAATTTTGGGGAGCATTAGGAGTACTCAGTACAGTGCAGAGTTTTGCTGATAGTGACCACCAGTTTTATTTATAATCCGTTCTCTGCCTGAAAAAAGCGATACACAGCACACAGTGACTCAGTCACATACCATATCTGTGTGCACTGCTCAGGCTCAGGCCAGTGTGCTGCATCATCTATTATCTATATATAATATTATATATATCTGTCTGACTGCTCAGCTCACACAGCTTATAATTGTGGGGGAGACTGGGGAGCACTACTGCAGTGCCAGTTATAGGTTATAGCAGGAGCCAGGAATACATAATATATTATATAGTGAGTGACCACCAGACACACAGTGCAGTTTATTTAATATATCCGTTCTCTGCCTGAAAAAAGCGATACACACAGTGACTCAGTCAGTCACATACCATATCTGTGTGCACTGCTCAGGCTCAGGCCAGTGTGCTGCATCATCTATATATATTATATATCTGTCTGACTGCTCAGCTCACACAGCTTATAATTGTGGGGGAGACTGGGGAGCACTACTGCAGTGCCAGTTATAGGTTATAGCAGGAGCCAGGAGTACATAATATTATATTAAAATTAAACAGTGCACACTTTTGCTGCAGGAGTGCCACTGCCAGTGTGACTAGTGACCAGTGACCTGACCACCAGTATATATAATATTAGTAGTATACTATCTCTTTATCAACCAGTCTATATATTAGCAGCAGACACAGTACAGTGCGGTAGTTCACGGCTGTGGCTACCTCTGTGTCGGCACTCGGCAGCCCGTCCATAATTGTATATACCACCTAACCGTGGTTTTTTTTTCTTTCTTTATACATACATACTAGTTGCGAGTATACTATCTCTTTATCAACCAGTCTATATTAGCAGCAGACACAGTACAGTGCGGTAGTTCACGGCTGTGGCTACCTCTGTGTCGGCACTCGGCAGCCCGTCCATAATTGTATATACCACCTAACCGTGGTTTTTTTTTCTTTCTTTATACATACATACTAGTTACGAGTATACTATCTCTTTATCAACCAGTCTATATATTAGCAGCAGACACAGTACAGTGCGGTAGTTCACGGCTGTGGCTACCTCTGTGTCGGCACTCGGCAGCCCGTCCATAATTGTATATACCACCTAACCGTGGTTTTTTTTTCTTTCTTTATACATACATACTAGTTACGAGTATACTATCTCTTTATCAACCAGTCTATATTAGCAGCAGACACAGTACAGTGCGGTAGTTCACGGCTGTGGCTACCTCTGTGTCGGCACTCGGCAGCCCGTCCATAATTGTATATACCACCTAACCGTGTTTTTTTTTTCTTTCTTTATACATACATACTAGTTACGAGTATACTATCTCTTTATCAACCAGTCTATATATTAGCAGCAGACACAGTACAATGCGGTAGTTCACGGCTGTGGCTACCTCTGTGTCGGCACTCGGCAGCCCGTCCATAATTGTATATACCACCTAACCGTGGTTTTTTTTTCTTTCTTTATACATACATACTAGTTACGAGTATACTATCTCTTTATCAACCAGTCTATATTAGCAGCAGACACAGTACAGTGCGGTAGTTCACGGCTGTGGCTACCTCTGTGTCGGCACTCGGCAGCCCGTCCATAATTGTATATACCACCTAACCGTGGTTTTTTTTTCTTTCTTTATACATACATACTAGTTACGAGTATACTATCTCTTTATCAACCAGTCTATATATTAGCAGCAGACACAGTACAGTGCGGTAGTTCACGGCTGTGGCTACCTCTGTGTCGGCACTCGGCAGCCCGTCCATAATTGTATATACCACCTAACCGTGGTTTTTTTTTCTTTCTTTATACATACATACTAGTTACGAGTATACTATCTCTTTATCAACCAGTCTATATTAGCAGCAGACACAGTACAGTGCGGTAGTTCACGGCTGTGGCTACCTCTGTGTCGGCACTCGGCAGCCCGTCCATAATTGTATATACCACCTAACCGTGGTTTTTTTTTCTTTCTTTATACATACATACTAGTTACGAGTATACTATCTCTTTATCAACCAGTCTATATATTAGCAGCAGACACAGTACAGTGCGGTAGTTCACGGCTGTGGCTACCTCTGTGTCGGCACTCGGCAGCCCGTCCATAATTGTATATACCACCTAACCGTGGTTTTTTTTTCTTTCTTTATACATACATACTAGTTACGAGTATACTATCTCTTTATCAACCAGTCTATATTAGCAGCAGACACAGTACAGTGCGGTAGTTCACGGCTGTGGCTACCTCTGTGTCGGCACTCGGCAGCCCGTCCATAATTGTATATACCACCTAACCGTGTTTTTTTTTTCTTTCTTTATACATACATACTAGTTACGAGTATACTATCTCTTTATCAACCAGTCTATATATTAGCAGCAGACACAGTACAGTGCGGTAGTTCACGGCTGTGGCTACCTCTGTGTCGGCACTCGGCAGCCCGTCCATAATTGTATATACCACCTAACCGTGGTTTTTTTTTCTTTCTTTATACATACATACTAGTTACGAGTATACTATCTCTTTATCAACCAGTCTATATTAGCAGCAGACACAGTACAGTGCGGTAGTTCACGGCTGTGGCTACCTCTGTGTCGGCACTCGGCAGCCCGTCCATAATTGTATATACCACCTAACCGTGGTTTTTTTTTCTTTCTTTATACATACATACATACTAGTTACGAGTATACTATCTCTTTATCAACCAGTCTATATATTAGCAGCAGACACAGTACAGTGCGGTAGTTCACGGCTGTGGCTACCTCTGTGTCGGCACTCGGCAGCCCGTCCATAATTGTATATACCACCTAACCGTGGTTTTTTTTTCTTTCTTTATACATACATACTAGTTACGAGTATACTATCTCTTTATCAACCAGTCTATATTAGCAGCAGACACAGTACAGTGTGGTAGTTCACGGCTGTGGCTACCTCTGTGTCGGCACTCGGCAGCCTGTCCATAATTGTATATACCACCTAACCGTGGTTTTTTTTTCTTTCTTTATACATACATACTAGTTACGAGTATACTATCTCTTTATCAACCAGTCTATATATTAGCAGCAGACACAGTACAGTGCGGTAGTTCACGGCTGTGGCTACCTCTGTGTCGGCACTCGGCAGCCCGTCCATAATTGTATACTAGTATCCAATCCATCCATCTCCATTGTTTACCTGAGGTGCCTTTTAGTTGTGCCTATTAAAATATGGAGAACAAAAATGTTGAGGTTCCAAAATTAGGGAAAGATCAAGATCCACTTCCACCTCGTGCTGAAGCTGCTGCCACTAGTCATGGCCGAGACGATGAAATGCCAGCAACGTCGTCTGCCAAGGCCGATGCCCAATGTCATAGTACAGAGCATGTCAAATCCAAAACACCAAATATCAGTAAAAAAAGGACTCCAAAACCTAAAATAAAATTGTCGGAGGAGAAGCGTAAACTTGCCAATATGCCATTTACCACACGGAGTGGCAAGGAACGGCTGAGGCCCTGGCCTATGTTCATGGCTAGTGGTTCAGCTTCACATGAGGATGGAAGCACTCAGCCTCTCGCTAGAAAAATGAAAAGACTCAAGCTGGCAAAAGCAGCACAGCAAAGAACTGTGCATTCTTCGAAATCCCAAATCCACAAGGAGAGTCCAATTGTGTCGGTTGCGATGCCTGACCTTCCCAACACTGGACGTGAAGAGCATGCGCCTTCCACCATTTGCACGCCCCCTGCAAGTGCTGGAAGGAGCACCCGCAGTCCAGTTCCTGATAGTCAGATTGAAGATGTCAGTGTTGAAGTACACCAGGATGAGGAGGATATGGGTGTTGCTGGCGCTGGGGAGGAAATTGACCAGGAGGATTCTGATGGTGAGGTGGTTTGTTTAAGTCAGGCACCCGGGGAGACACCTGTTGTCCGTGGGAGGAATATGGCCATTGACATGCCAGGTGAAAATACCAAAAAAATCAGCTCTTCGGTGTGGAGGTATTTCACCAGAAATGCGGACAACAGGTGTCAAGCCGTGTGTTCCCTTTGTCAAGCTGTAATAAGTAGGGGTAAGGACGTTAACCACCTCGGAACATCCTCCCTTATACGTCACCTGCAGCGCATTCATAATAAGTCAGTGACAAGTTCAAAAACTTTGGGTGACAGCGGAAGCAGTCCACTGACCAGTAAATCCCTTCCTCTTGTAACCAAGCTCACGCAAACCACCCCACCAACTCCCTCAGTGTCAATTTCCTCCTTCCCCAGGAATGCCAATAGTCCTGCAGGCCATGTCACTGGCAATTCTGACGAGTCCTCTCCTGCCTGGGATTCCTCCGATGCATCCTTGCGTGTAACGCCTACTGCTGCTGGCGCTGCTGTTGTTGCCGCTGGGAGTCGATGGTCATCCCAGAGGGGAAGTCGTAAGCCCACTCGTACTACTTCCAGTAAGCAATTGACTGTTCAACAGTCCTTTGCGAGGAAGATGAAATATCACAGCAGTCATCCTACTGCAAAGCGGATAACTGAGGCCTTGACAACTATGTTGGTGTTAGACGTGCGTCCGGTATCCGCCGTTAGTTCACAGGGAACTAGACAATTTATTGAGGCAGTGTGCCCCCGGTACCAAATACCATCTAGGTTCCACTTCTCTAGGCAGGCGATACCGAGAATGTACACGGACGTCAGAAAAAGACTCACCAGTGTCCTAAAAAATGCAGTTGTACCCAATGTCCACTTAACCACGGACATGTGGACAAGTGGAGCAGGGCAGGGTCAGGACTATATGACTGTGACAGCCCACTGGGTAGATGTATGGACTCCCGCCGCAAGAACAGCAGCGGCGGGACCAGTAGCAGCATCTCGCAAACGCCAACTCTTTCCTAGGCAGGCTACGCTTTGTATCACCGGTTTCCAGAATACGCACACAGCTGAAAACCACTTACGGCAACTGAGGAAGATCATCGCGGAATGGCTTACCCCAATTGGACTCTCCTGTGGATTTGTGGCATCGGACAACGCCAGCAATATTGTGTGTGCATTAAATATGGGCAAATTCCAGCACGTCCCATGTTTTGCACATACCTTGAATTTGGTGGTGCAGAATTTTTTAAAAAACGACAGGGGCGTGCAAGAGATGCTGTCGGTGGCCAGAAGAATTGCGGGACACTTTCGGCGTACAGGCACCACGTACAGAAGACTGGAGCACCACCAAAAACTACTGAACCTGCCCTGCCATCATCTGAAGCAAGAAGTGGTAACGAGGTGGAATTCAACCCTCTATATGCTTCAGAGGTTGGAGGAGCAGCAAAAGGCCATTCAAGCCTATACAATTGAGCACGATATAGTAGGTGGAATGCACCTGTCTCAGGCGCAGTGGAGAATGATTTCAACGTTGTGCAAGGTTCTGATGCCCTTTGAACTTGCCACACGTGAAGTCAGTTCAGACACTGCCAGCCTGAGTCAGGTCATTCCCCTCATCAGGCTTTTGCAGAAGAAGCTGGAGGCATTGAAGAAGGAGCTAAAAGGGAGCGATTCCGCTAGGCATGTGGGACTTGTGGATGCAGCCCTTAATTCGCTTAACAAGGATTCACGGGTGGTCAATCTGTTGAAATCAGAGCACTACATTTTGGCCACCGTGCTCGATCCTAGATTTAAAGCCTACCTTGGATCTCTCTTTCCGGCAGACACAGGTCTGCTGGGGTTGAAAGACCTGCTGGTGACAAAATTGTCAAGTCAAGCGGAACGCGACCTGTCAACATCTCCTCCTTCACATTCTCCCGCAACTGGGGGTGCGAGGAAAAGGCTCAGAATTCCGAGCCCACCCGATGGCGGTGATGCAGGGCAGTCTGGAGCGACTGCTGATGCTGACATCTGGTCCGGACTGAAGGACCTGACAACGATTACGGACATGTCGTCTACTGTCACTGCATATGATTCTCTCAACATTGATAGAATGGTGGAGGATTATATGAGTGACCGCATCCAAGTAGGCACGTCACACAGTCCGTACTTATACTGGCAGGAAAAAGAGGCAATTTGGAGGCCCTTGCACAAACTGGCTTTATTCTACCTAAGTTGCCCTCCCTCCAGTGTGTACTCCGAAAGAGTGTTTAGTGCCGCCGCTCACCTTGTCAGCAATCGGCGTACGAGGTTACATCCAGAAAATGTGGAGAAGATGATGTTCATTAAAATGAATTATAATCAATTCCTCCGCGGAGACATTGACCAGCAGCAATTGCCTCCACAAAGTACACAGGGAGCTGAGATGGTGGATTCCAGTGGGGACGAATTGATAATCTGTGAGGAGGGGGATGTACACGGTGATATATCGGAGGGTGAAGATGAGGTGGACATCTTGCCTCTGTAGAGCCAGTTTGTGCAAGGAGAGATTAATTGCTTCTTTTTTGGGGGGGGTCCAAACCAACCCGTCATATCAGTCACAGTCGTGTGGCAGACCCTGTCACTGAAATGATGGGTTGGTTAAAGTGTGCATGTCCTGTTTTGTTTATACAACATAAGGGTGGGTGGGAGGGCCCAAGGACAATTCCATCTTGCACCTCTTTTTTCTTTTCTTTTTCTTTGCATCATGTGCTGATTGGGGAGGGTTTTTTGGAAGGGACATCCTGCGTGACACTGCAGTGCCACTCCTAGATGGGCCCGGTGTTTGTGTCGGCCACTAGGGTCGCTAATCTTACTCACACAGTCAGCTACCTCATTGCGCCTCTTTTTTTCTTTGCGTCATGTGCTGTTTGGGGAGGGTTTTTTGGAAGGGACATCCTGCGTGACACTGCAGTGCCACTCCTAGATGGGCCCGGTGTTTGTGTCGGCCACTAGGGTCGCTAATCTTACTCACACAGCTACCTCATTGCGCCTCTTTTTTTCTTTGCGTCATGTGCTGTTTGGGGAGGGTTTTTTGGAAGGGACATCCTGCGTGACACTGCAGTGCCACTCCTAGATGGGCCCGGTGTTTGTGTCGGCCACTAGGGTCGCTAATCTTACTCACACAGCTACCTCATTGCGCCTCTTTTTTTCTTTGCGTCATGTGCTGTTTGGGGAGGGTTTTTTGGAAGGGCCATCCTGCGTGACACTGCAGTGCCACTCCTAGATGGGCCCGGTGTTTGTGTCGGCCACTAGGGTCGCTAATCTTACTCACACAGCTACCTCATTGCGCCTCTTTTTTTCTTTGCGTCGTGCTGTTTGGGGAGGGTTTTTTGGAAGGGACATCCTGCGTGACACTGCAGTGCCACTCCTAGATGGGCCAGGTGTTTGTGTCGGCCACTTGTGTCGCTTAGCTTAGCCATCCAGCGACCTCGGTGCAAATTTTAGGACTAAAAATAATATTGTGAGGTGTGAGGTGTTCAGAATAGACTGGAAATGAGTGGAAATTATGGTAATTGATGTTAATAATTCTATGGGATCAAAATGACCCCCAAATTCTATGATTTAAGCTGTTTTTTAGGGTTTATTGAAAAAAACACCCGAATCCAAAACACACCCGAATCCAAAAAAAAATTTCGGTGAGGTTTTGCCAAAACGCGTTCGAACCCAAAACACGGCCGCGGAACCGAACCCAAAACCAAAACACAAAACCCGAAAAATTTCAGGCGCTCATCTCTAATTTGCAGAATTGCTAACGAAAGCAATTTCCTTGCAGTTTCTGAGTAGCTCCAGACCTACTCCTAGATTGCGATCACCTCAGTCCGTTTAGTTCCTGGTTTGACATCACAAACACGCCCAGTGTCCGACCAGCCACTCCTCCGTTTCTCCAGCCACTCCTGCGTTTTTACCAGGCACGCCTGCGTTTTTTAGCACACTCCCTGAAAACGGCCAGTTTCCGCCAAGAAACACCCACTTCCTGTCAATCAGCAGAGCGATTGAAAAGCTTTGTTCGCCTGTGAGTAAAATAGCATAGTTTTGTGTAAATTTGCTCAGCGCGCGCGCACTGAGATGCATACGCATGCGCAGAACTGACGGATTTTAGCCTATTAGCAATTCTGCTAAAATTAGCAGCGAGTGAACAACTCGGAATGAGGGCCGTGGTTGGGTAGGACTGTAGACACTTAAAGACAAATTCAGATAACAGCATGTTGTGTATTTAGTGTTCATGGGCCCTCATTCCGAGTTGATCGCTCGCTAGCTGCATTTAGCAGCAGTGCACACGCTAGGCCGATGCCCTCTGGGAGTGTATCTTAGCTTAGAAGAATTGCGAATGAAAGATTATCAGTTCTGCTATTAAATATTTCCTTGCAGTTTCTGAGTAGCTCCAGACCTACTCCTAGATTGCGATCACCTCAGTCCGTTTAGTTCCTGGTTTGACATCACAAACACGCCCTGCGTTCGACCAGCCACTCCCCCGTTTCTCCAGCCACTCCTGCGTTTTAGCCTGACACGCCTGCGTTTTTTAGCACACTCCCTGAAAACGGTCAGTTTCCTCCCAGAAACACCCACTTCCTGTCAATCACTCACCGATCAGCAGAGCGACTGAAAATCGTCGCTTGGACCTGTGTAAAATTGCATAGTTTTGTGTGAAAATACTTAGCGCGTGCGCCCTGCGGCCCATACACATGCGCAGAATCGCCCATTTTTAGCCTGATCGCTATTCTGCTAAAAACGGCAGCGAGCGAACAACTCGGAATGACCACCTTGGTTTGGTTTGTTAGAGGGCTGACCAAGGTAGCCTCCCAGCATCTGCAGATAAGGGATTTAACAAAATTCCAGAGCAGATGGACAATATTTGATGTCACAAAGCAAATACCAGCTTCTCCATTGCAACAGTCGTAGTTTCTCCTAAAATTATTACTACTAAAAGTGAGTAAGAGCTTATTCTCCCATGTGCAGGTGCCCAGTGATGTCACAGCCACAGTCTCAGACTTTTCACCAGTATCCTATCAGGACATCTCTATATATGTGGTAGATAGATAGATAGATAGATAGATAGATAGATAGATAGATAGATAGATAGATAGATAGATAGATAGATAGATACAAATGCTGCATGTATTGCAGTTACGGGGTCGGCGCCATCCAAAAAAATAGACAAAATATTGCTGCGGGTGGCGGCACTCAGAGGACTTAACATAAGAAATTCACACTGCACGACCACCAGTATAGTCCTAATGTTTCAGAAATGTAATTCATTCTTCAGAGTACCCTATATATATATATATATATACACACACACACACACACACACACACACATACACACACATACACACACACACACACACACACACACACACACACACACACACACACACACACACATATTTATAGAACACCTATTCTTACAGAACACTCCCAAGAACATGGATTTGGACTCCAAACCTCTTATACAGGTTGAGTCTCCCTTATCCAAAATGCTTGGTACCAGAGGGATTTTGGATATGGGATTTTTCCGTATTTTGGAATAATTGCATACTATAATGAGATATCATGGTGATGGGACCTAAATCTAAGCACAGAATGCATTTATGTTACATATACACCTTATACACACAGCCTGAAGGTCATTTTAGCCAATATTTTTTATAACTTTGTGCATTAAACAAAGTGTGTCTACATTCACACAATTCATTTATGTTTCATATACACCTTATACACACAGCCTGAAGGTCATTTAATACAATATTTTTAATAACTTTGTGTATTAAACAAAGTTTGTGTACATTGAACCATCAAAAAACAAAGGTTTCACTATCTCACTCTCACTCAAAAAAGTCCGTATTTCGGAATATTCCGTATTTCGGAATATTTGGATATGGGATACTCAACCTGTACCACCATTTATGCACCTAATTTGAGAGCTCTTTATAATTTAGCTACATTATCCTTTATTTTTAATTACACATTTCTTAGCAGTCATCCCCCGGGACCTTCAGTCACATCTTCCTTTATTTCAAGCACACATTTCAAAATATTGTCATACACAGGATTCAAATCCATGACCTTCCAAATTGCAGTCAGACACCTTACTCATGGATCTATTTGCTCCTATATAGGAAGTATGAGAGTATTTTGTGGCTTAAATAAAGCAGTGTGTGACTAAAGGTGCTTAGGGACATGAGGGGGAGATGGGAGCGGCCAGGTGATGTCGGGGATTAGGGAGGAGGCAGTTGCAAGTAAGATTGATTAAAACAGGAAATTGACAGGTGCTGCAGAACAGCGCCCCCTGCCTGACAGTGCCCTGTGTGGGGGCACATGTCGCACCATCCTAGTTATGGCCCAATCTCCGTGAACATGATATTGGTCTCTGGGATCACACCCTAATTTTTAAAACAAGAGGCGCTACCATCCTGAGACTTGCAGTACCATGCAGAAAAAAGAATAATGCAAGTGCATACTCTAAGCACTAACAATACTGATAATCACAACAATTATAATAAACTCTACAATTTAAGATGGAGTAGAAATAAGGTTCTTAGCACTTGTTTGGCCAAAAATGCAAGTCTTCCTACCACGTCACGGTGAACCTCTCAGGAGGGTCCAAACATCTCTAATACTGACAGGTCTTACCTATCATACTGCCTATTCTAATATTTAGCCTGCAAATGCAAGGATGTATGCTATAGAAGTAAGTATAATGTATAGGGGCAACGCGTGTTGTGTGTGTGTCCCTGGACTTGAAAGCCCTTGTGCACTGCCCATGGCACCTATTATAAACTGTCGGAAATGAAACACAACTACAGCATCTTCTTACATGGTATCTGCAGGGACCTCACAATATATGTTATATCATGTGTGATACCTAATGCCAGCGGTCGGGATGCTGGAAGTCACATGACCGGCATCCTGACAATTAGAATGCCATCAGGGGAAGGGGTAATTAATGTACCTCTCACCTGCCCCCTACCATAACACTAACCCACCTGGAATGGCGGCTAGGGCAAATAAAGTGGCAGCTAAGGTTAAGGGGGACATTTAATAAGCAGTGATAAGAGTGGAGAAGTGAGCCAGTGGAGAAGTTGCCCCATCAACCAATCAGCACTGAAGTAACATCTATAATATGCATACTATAAAATGATACAGAGCTGCTGATTGGTTGATGGGGCCACTTCTCCACTGGCTCACTTCTCCATTCTTATCACTGCTTAGTAAATGTCCCCCTAAGTCACAGGCGGTGGTGGCTAGGGCTACGACTCGGGGCTTGGCGGCTATGGCTACTTCCCCCTCTAGTGCCTAAATCTACCACCCCCCCAGGGCCACAACACTAACCCTGAAACTTACCTTTGCAAGGAAAAGAGGCAATGTAGAAAGACACAATGGTCTTGTCCAGGATCAGGGCCGGTTCTAGCCCTTGTGGCGCCCTGGGCGAAAAATAGGGGCGTGGCTTCATACAGGGGCGTGGTCAGTTACGCCCCCTGTAGAGTTGTGCCCCCAGTACAGTAGCGCTGCTTAGAAAAAAAAATGAATACTTACTATCCCCACTCCTGATTCCTGACCGCTGCAGAACTCCGCCGGCGCAGCTCCTCTCCTCGTATCTATGGGAGAGACGTCATGACGTCTCTTCCATAGCACAGCATAGACAGACACTAGAGGTCAATTATGACCCCTACCGTCTGTGCCAGTCCCACAATGCTGTGCGGTGCGCAATGACGTCATCGCGCACCGCACAGCAAAGGTCCTCTCCACGAAGGCAAACTAGACGGGTAGCGTCTAGTTCCCTTCACAGCGGGGGACACTGCCAAACAGTAGCGGATCTTGCCATGGTGCGGCGCCCTCCGGGAGGCAGCGCCCCGGGCAAAAGTCTTGCTTGTCCGTGGCAAGATCCGCTACTTTCCAGGATAACATATCGGCTACCATTGCCCAATTGAATCTACCTTCAAGAATTATGGCCACCATGTATACAATCCATTGTCTGAATTTTATTCCTTCCACTTAAAGCACAGGATCAGGAAGGAAGTCACATTAACCCCTCCTATCAGTCTATAACGTCATAATTTACTGGGACAGTAACCAAGACTATTGTTTGTCATTTACTGGAATAAAATGGACATTTTACATTTTTTATATATATGACACTTAAATAGTTAATGAGTTTAAATTAAGATAACATAGGAGTAAAATCACATACAGTATAGCTAGAGAACTTATCTGTGCTAAGTTTAGGCATGAGTGACTCATGTAATGTACATACTGTATCAGCTTTCCTAGCACCGCTGGTACAGAAGGAATAACTAGGCACGCCTATATAAATAGAGTCTAATCTCCAGTTGTTGCAGTGATAAACCTCCGTCAGGGAGATTAGTATAGTGCAGGCTGATGTGTGAAAGTTGCTGCAACTAATTTCTTTTATAGTAACATAAAATTATCTTCCCTTCAGCCTTGCTGCACTATACTGCTTCTGGCAGCATACACAAACCCATTCTGGTGGCATGCTGCACACGGTAGTACAGGTTCTACCTGGTGGTGGTGCTGGACAAGCCCCTGGGTGGCACTAGATGTGCACAGTAATGATCCTAGACACACACCTGGGTGGAACAAGGCAGGTGTGATTCCAAGTATAACTTTTTTTCCAATCTTTCCTGCACAGTTCTCAACAGATTTTCTCAATCTTAAACTATTTTCAGTCATCCGTATTCATTTTAGTGATGTGCACCGGACATTTTTCGGGTTTTGTGTTTTGGTTTTGGATTCGGATCCGCGGCCGTGTTTTGGATTCGGACGCGTTTTGGCAAAACCTCCCTGAAAATTTTTTGTCGGATTCGGGTGTGTTTTGGATTCGTTTTTTTTTTACAAAAACCCCTCAAAAACAGCTTAAATCATAGAATTTGGGGGTCATTTTGATCCCATAGTATTATTAACCTCAATAACCATAATTTCCACTAATTTTCAGTCTATTCTGAACACCTCACACCTCACAATATTATTTTTAGTCCTAAAATTTGCACCGAGGTCGCTGGATGGCTAAGCTAAGCGACACAAGTGGCCGACACAAACACCTGGCCCATCTAGGAGTGGCACTGCAGTGTCAGACAGGATGGCACTTCAAAAAAATTGTCCCCAAACAGCACATGATGCAAAGAAAAAAAGGCGCAATGAGGTAGCTGTGTGACTAAGCTAAGCGACCCAAGTGGCCGACACAAACACCTGGCCCATCTAGGAGTGGCACTGCAGTGTCAGACAGGATGGCACTTAAAAAAATAGTCCCCAAACAGCACATGATGCAAAGAAAAAAAGGCGCAATGAGGTAGCTGTGTGACTAAGCTAAGCGACCCAAGTGGCCGACACAAACACCTGGCCCATCTAGGAGTGGCACTGTACAGAGCGGTGTAACTGTGACACATGTGTCCTGACAAGCAGTATAGAAGCTATAGAATAGTATATATATTACTGTATATATATATATATATATATCAGTACACAGCGGTGTAACTGTGACACATGTGTCCTGACAAGCAGTGTAGAAGCTATAGAATAGTATATATATTACTGTATATATATATATATATATATATATATATATATCAGTACAGAGCGGTGTAACTGTGACACGTGTCCTGACAAGCAGTATAGAAGCTATAGAAAAGTATATATATTACTGTATATATTCCCCACGGACCGGCACTCCCTCCTCCGTTTGCTACAATGGCTCCGGTGCCCTCCAAGAAAATCCTCATAAACAATGAAAAAGAGGCGGCACTCGGAGACTTAAAAGTTCAAATAGTGTATTCAGCAAAACAACCAACGTTTCGGGGTCAGATGCACCCCTTTGTCAAAGGGGTGCATCTGACCCCGAAACGTTGGTTGTTTTGCTGAATACACTATTTGAACTTTTAAGTCTCCGAGTGCCGCCTCTTTTTCATTGTTTATATTACTGTATATATATATCAGTACAGAGCGGTGTAACTGTGACACATGTGTACTGACAAGCAGTATAGAAGCTATAGAATAGTATATATTATTATACTGGTGGTCCCCAGTCCCCACAATGCAGCACACTGAGCACAGATATGGAGCATTTTCAGGCAGAGAACGTAGATATTTTCAGCACACTGAGCACAGATTATTTGCAGCACACTGAGCACAGATATTTTCAGCACACTAAGCACAGATTACGGAGTTTTTCAGGGAGAGAACGCTGCCACGTCCTCTCCGTTCAATCTTCAATGCACGAGTGAAAATGGCAGCGACGCGCGGCTCCTTATATAGAATACGAATCTCGCGAGAATCCGACAGCGGAATGATGACGTTCAGGCGCGTTCTGGTTAACCGAGCAAGGCGGGAAGATCCGAGGCTGCCTCGGACCCGTGTAAAATTGGTGAAGTTCGGGGGGGGGGTTCGGATCCCGAGGAACCGAACCCGCTCATCTCTAGTTTGTGTCTGATGTCACTCTTCCCCATATAGAGTTTGACGGCAGATAAGAACCACTTGGCCCATCTAGTCTGCCCCCTTTTTTTTTACCATATTTTTTTTATCTCAAACCTTATTTGATCCATATTTCTTTGTTAGGATATCCTTATGTCTATCCCATGCATGTTTAAATTGCTCTACTGTCTTAGCCTCTACCACCTCTGATGGAAGGCTATTCCACTTGTCCACTACCCTTTCTGTGAAGTAATTTTTCATCTCATTTCCCCTGAACCTCCCCCCTTCCAGTCTCAGAGCATGTCCTTGTGTCCTATTGCTTCTCTTCATTTGGAGAATGTTTCCCTCCTGGACATTGTTAAAACCGTTGATATAGTTGAAAGTTTCTATCATGTCCCCTCTTTCCCTTCTCTGCTCCAAACTATACTTTTTGAGATTTTTTAGTCTTTCTGTGTATGTTTTGTGATGTAGGAGAGCACAATTTTAGTTGCCCTTCTTTGTACAGTCTCTAATGTATTAATATCCTTTTGAAGATATGTTCTCCAGAATTGAACACAGTATTCTAGATGAGGCCGTACCAATGACCTATACAGTGGCATTATTACTTTTTTTTTCTGCTGCTGATTCCTCTCACAATGTAGCCAAGTATCTGACTAGCCTTCCTCATTGCTTTGTTACATTGCTTACTGTCGAAGTCGAAAAATATTGCAGTACACACATCACGTACAAACTACACACAGATGGCCTCCGTGCGCGTACTTGCTCTGCCGTGCGTGCACATATTCGCAATTTGCGTATGGTCGCTCCCGCGGTCCTGTGTATTAGCGCGTGGTATGAGTAATTACGGTAGTGTTTGTAATCGCATGTAAAAGCCATAAACACACATTACATATTTAATCCAAATAGTGCACAATGTACACCTAGTCTCCCTGCACCACACCAGCAAATTACACTAGTTTAAATGGTATCAGAACAAAGGGATTCACCTTTACAGGATAGGAGGGGACAGAACTAGGTTATAAGGTGGTGTTTGGTATCCAGCTATAGGGTATTTTAAGAGCAATATTCCGGTGTTGGTTTGCAGAAGATCGCACGCTCCTGCGAATAGTTATGCGCAGGAGCATAATACAAATATTAACTGTATATACTGTGCTCTTGATATGCGGTGGGAACCCAGAGGAGATCATCTGCAACTGCACCTGGAACAGACATCGCCCACCTATTCAAACTGACCTATGACCTCTCCTGTACTGTAAATGACCATCCCTGTGTCCAATGGACAAAGAGATTACAGTCTCCATTGTGTTAGGTTTTGGACAAATGTATAAAAAGCCAGCTGCAGGCCAGGTCACTATCACAGACTCTGAAGGTCATCTACCCTGATGACTGAGGACCGGGCCGGGAAGCACAGGCGAATCCAAAACGTATGTACCATTGACTGTAGCCATTTTTCTATTGTATTCTATTGTTGTTATTGTAACCCCCTTTCAGCAATTATATGTTGGTGTGTCGGAACCCAGCATCTTAAATACAATCTGGTGTCGTATCTCTTTTCCCTGCTAAGGATATAAGTGTATTTCAGTCACACATGTAGCTGCAGAGTGCTCACGGCGTGTCTTTAGCTGTGTACTCACTGCGAGTACTTTGTACGGCCAGCGCGGCATTTGTACGCAAAGTACGTACACGGTACGGGGCTTTGTACGCTAATGGTGTAAAAAGTACGTAGGCTAAGGTTGATCACAAACGGCCGCAGCGGCTCCATTTTAAAGTGTATTTAATGTGTTTTCAAAGTGTTGCTTTTAGTCCTGTATGTAAATCGACGTTTACAATTGAGGGCTCGATCCGGTTTTCGCATGCTCATAGGCTAGCAGGTCAAAGCAGGCTTAATCTATCAGCAAAGGGTGGAAAGTTATCTACGTAACCTTTTCCTGGTTGGTGGATGTTCTAAAAACCCTATTTGTGTGCTGTTAGATTGCGTCTGCTCTGTCTGGTCTACAGAGGTGCTGATAGAACCCGTAGGTAAACAGGAAAAAAGCTATTTAAAATATCTGTGTAAATTTTCTTTGGCGCCAAAAGCGTACACAAAGGACACCAATACTTTGCATACCCTCTCACATATTGTTGCAAAACAAAATTCAAATAAGTCATATTGTGTTTGATTCAGATTGGATTGTTTATCTGTTAAGTAGATTTAAAAGTACATTTAAAAGTTGCTGCATAGCCTTGATATAGTTTTTTTTATTTTAACTCAGGCCTAAAGTAACTTCTGGTGCTTGTATAATTTGTGATTTCTTTGTGACAAAGGATCCGCATGGTTTGTCCTCCATTTTGGCCTAAACACATGGCCTGTCCACCATCTTGTGTAAACCTCATGGATGTGGAAGGGGGAGGAGCAGTGGCCATTTTAGGAAGGTCACTTTCTAAATAGCAGATTTTCAGTGTGCTCAGAAAAATCAGTTTCCTTTGTCACATTAATAGCACCATTTATGAGTTACCAATGAATTTATTTAACCCATGCCATAGTCAATTACAAATAGTTTCAATTGAGCCTAGTGAGAATAAATGGTGAGATAAGTGTTTTTTTTTCCTTCTTGTCTGTGCGTAATTACCTTACAAGGGTTGTAGCAAGGCCCCCTAGCGGAGGGATAAGTGAGGTTGTGTCCACAGGTAAGTACGGCACCACACACTATGCAGAGACAATAGCTCCTCACATTATAGAGTCAAGCCAGAATGATGTAATTGAATTAAATCCTGTCAGGGTGATTGCAGTCCCCAATGGGAAAACTGACACAATGGGAAAACTGACACTCAGGGAGTAACTCCCATCAGGAACATTGCCATGCATTGCCCTTGGTCCCGAGCAGAGTTAAGGTCAATTATGTCAGAATTTCCCTATCCCAAAAAAGATCTAGTCGGATGCCAGAAGTTCATTAAAGAGTTAGGTAACGCCCATGAGCCCACAAATACAGATTGGCGAACAGTGCTACGGTTGTGTCTACCCTCAAATATTGACACCATGAAATTCATAACAGATTGTAAGTTAGACGCAGAGGTACCTCTCACTGATGAATACAATCAGGAGAATGTACGGCAAATCAATCTCAATTAGGAGTGTATTTCCCTATTGTCAAATGGAATAAAATCTTCTCCATAAGACAAAAGGAAGGTGAAATGGCATCCGAATACTTCCATCGGGCACTGCAGGAAATAACTAGATATACTGGGATCAAGGATATTAAGGATAATGCACATCACAGGGAGGTAGCTGTTTCAGTATTAATGGACGGGTTAAAGGAGGCACTGAGAACAAGAGTGCAGACCTCTCTACCTAACTGGAAAGGTATCTCGGTGGCTGCATTGAGAGAGTCCGCTATCGAGCTCGACCGTAACATCAGTAAGCACAGGGAGTCACAGGGGGATAAGCTGATGACAGCAAGTATACAGGCTCTTACAGCAAAGCCCCATCAGCCAAAACCCCAGACCCCTGGTGGTACATTCCGAACTAGAATATGTTACATTTGTAGACATAAAGGACATTTTGCCAGCGATTGCAGGAGCAGTAGGACACATAGTCAATATAGACCCCTAGACAGAGAAAACAAGCCACATTATTAAACACATAGACGGGATCAAGGGACATATAGTAAGCAATCATGAGCCATATAGAAAACACAGATTCGGTTAATGTGAAGAACGGAATAAATGCAACTTTCCCCTTTCAACAAAACTTGCTTCTTACTCTAGCAGAAATAGCCTCTGACTAACTTAACAGGAATTTTGTTAAATATGGTATACATATAGCATGCTCCCGTCCAGGAAGTACAAAGTATGTTGGATACCTACGAAGACTAATGTTACATATCACTGTTCTAGATGCATGTCCATCACAGGTAGAGGAAATTATCTCACAGATACCGGGTTCCCTATGAACTTAGGATGGACAGGACACTGGATTGATGGCTGGGATAGTCCCAGTAGAGATACGACACACATAGGATTTTTTTTAGGGGTGTAGACCTAGTAGAAAAGTTATTCCCCATAGTGCCCAATCCAGTTGTCAAATTTTATAAAATCTTCTTTGCCTCTATAAACTTATCCTTTACTAACCTCTATGTGATTTTTCTTTCTTCACAAGTTTCCTCTTCATCTTATGTTCACCGACAGGAGGGTACATTACATGGACCCGATTACAGTTCAAACGCCACATGCCTACTCGGTCCGTCAGAGTTCTGCCCAAATCCAGTATATCTCACCAGCAAGATGACACCAGTATTAATGCAGTGTGCCTGGTCATGCACAAAGGGTGGAGAATGAGAATACTGGTGAAGGGAGACTGTGTACAGACACCGATATGCATGATGGTGTGACAGCCTGTTGGTGAATGGCAAACCTGACATTTTCTTTTTTTTTTTTTATTATTATTCCCCTCTCTTCTCTCATCCAGAGACGGTTTACTTCACACAACTGATAACACATAATAGTAAATTGAAATGCAAAATTTGTGTTCCCTACAGGAAAATGCGGTCTAGAAGTCGAAGGGGTATGGTCAGGAGTCTTCAGGACTTTGAACAGGTGGACACGGTAAGCCAGTAGCCCCCAGAGCATATCTTCCAAGTCTAGCTGAGGCGGCACACGGTCTGACTCATCTGGGCAAAGAGGGTATGTACAAGCTGGTAAGAGCCTACTGGTGTGTGCCAGGATTCTCTTCTCATGCAGGTAAGAGAGCAATGACATGTTTTACTTGTTTGAGGAAGAATATTGGAAAGACAATACCAACAGAGCTATTCCATATCCCTCCGACAGACGGATCGTTTCAGGTAATACAAATCGACTTCATACAGTTACCACCCTGTAGGAATTTGAAATATGTGTTAGTATGTATTGATGTGTTTTCCAACTGGGTAGAAGCATTCCCCGCTGCCACAAATACTGCTGTGTTCACTGCAAAGAAAATCGTGCAGGAATTTGTGTGTAGATACGGTATCCCTAGAATGATTGAAAGTGATAGGGGTACCCATTTTACAGGTGAAGTCTTTGAGGTCATGTGCAAAGTGATGGGAATTAATAGCAAGCTACATACTCCGTACCGACCACAGGCGAGTGCGAAGGTAGAGAGAGTGAACAGCACTATTAAGAACAAGCTGAGCAAAGGGATTGCTGAAACTGGATTGCTGTGGCCAGAAGCTTTGCCACTATGGTTGTACAGCATCAGAACCACTCCCAGGTCTCCGCTTAACTTATCACCTTTGAAATTATTTTTGGTCGACAACCTCATGTAATGATAGACCCCCGGGATGATTTGAAATGCAATAATGAAATAACTGTGAAATATTTGGTTAGGATGAGCCAGCAGCTGAGAAATCAACAAAGAAATCTAAAGCTGGTGATTCCTGACCTACCGGACAGTAATTGTCATGACATTGAGCCTGGGGATTATGTGATGATTCGAAATTTCTTACGCTCAGGTTGTCTCATAGACAGGTGGGAAGGACCATACCAAGTCTTGTTAACCATCACGACAGCACTAAAGGTCGCCGAAAGAGAGACTTGGGTCCACTCGTCCCACTGCAAGAAGGTCGCTGACCCGGAGAGAACTCGTGACAAAGTAGTTTGGTAACTGTGTGTTCCAAGTGAACTGTGTGTTCCAAGTGAACTGTGTGTTCGAAGAGCAAGGTAAAGAGAACCTTGTCGCACCATTTTCTCCCCCCCCCCCCCCCCCCCTGCATTTTCCTTTCTTTTCTCCTTCTTATTTTCCTTCTTTCCCCTAACGAAATGGATCTATCACAAGAGACTGCGTTTCGGGTTCTGCTAGTAATTCTGTTTTTGATCAGGACAATTTGTTTGGTGAGGGTCCCAGAGAGGTCGAGCAAGGATCTGGAATGAGTTCTGATGGCGAGTACGAATTTGTAGGATCTCAGGAGCAGCACATCACTCGAGTAAAGGCTGGTATCAGTAAGCGCTCTGGTAGTCATGGAGCTCGGAGGCAGTGTGAAGGGTTATTGTCTGATGAATATTGTATTTGTAGGAATTGTGAGAATATAGTCGAGGATGGGTGCATCCAGAGATGTCAGTCCAACATTAATATCGACATGGACCGACATCCGTTGAGTGATTACCACTCATTAGCGGGTAAGGTCTTAAACCAGACAGAATGCTGGGTGTGCTGACAGGTACCTCAAGGTCAGAGTAAGTCAGGATTAGTACCATACCCTTTAGCAATACATGAGGTTCTTGAATTGTGTGGTGGGAGACCGGTGGACAAGAAATTCAATATCTCTAGGCTCCCTAGCTTGAAGCTCCACCAGTATCATGTAGACAGGTCCTTATTGTGTTTTAATATTTCCAATTACCGAAAACCAGGAAATTGGGAAGTGACGTGGAATAACCAGACAATGACCTTTTCACACAGAGCTGATAGGCTACCCATAGACTCTGAACTTGTACGCCAGATAGCCAACAGTGGAAGGTATTTCCGGTATAGGTATACACGTGGAAGCAAGACCATGTGGGCTGGAAAAGTATCGTCAGGGTATTGTGCCCATATCATCCAGCCCGATACTTGTATTGAGCAAATGAGAGAACTAGGGATTGGTTTCTTTACCTGGAAAGTTTGCAATATGGTGATGTTACATTTTGTCCCCTATGTTCTCCCAGATGAAGCCTATTTCATATGTGGGAGGAAGGCGTACAAGTGGCTTACTCCGAGCTCTGAGGGATTGTATTATATTGGGAGAGTACTACCAGAGGTCATGACCATAACCCACGATGAAATGAAAGACGTTCACCACAGTGCTCAGACTCCTTATACTCATACTCACTATGAACACATCATCAAGAGACACCTCATAGATAGGGCAGTGCACGCAGCCTCTGATTTGATCCACAAATCCACCGGGATTCAGTTCCTTCTCACATTAGATATCACCCGTACTGCCAGAGGAACTATAAATTATAGGTATATCCATGCGCTAGCGAACTTGATAGATAATATCACTGAGATGTATGATGACACCTTCAGGTATACGGGAAGGGAGTTACAAGCCTACAAGAAGGAACTGATCCAGCACAGGATGGTCCTTAATTATGTTCCAGCCGTGACAGGTGGGTACTGTGTTACTCTGGCAACTCAATATGGTGTGAAGTGCTGTACATATATTACGAACAGCACTGACGACCCCACGGAGATCATCGATCAGAAGATGGACGAGATCTTGCAGTTGAGGTGGGAGTTCAGGAGGAAGCACAACCTTACCTTAGCGACTGTGAGTAATGAACTGACCGGCTGGGTCTCATGGTTGAACCCACGCAAATGGTTCTCAGGGTTAGGAGAATGGGCACAGAATGTCATTATGAGTGTAGGGAAGTTTCTCCTTTGTATCCTGGGAGTCATCATAATTATTGGTCTGATATTCAGGTGTGTTCGAATTCTAACGCGGCGCAAGCACAGCACAAATTTGGTGAGTCTAAGGAGCGAGGGCGCTGTTACAGCAGCAGATTTAATTTATGACCCCTCATAACAAGGGCTGCTGGGAGCTGTAGTTCATATTGAGTCTGATTACAAGTGAGGTGCGGTGCACTGCTGCCTGACACTAGCACCGGCACTATCACTCATTCACCAAGTCTGACAGTACTACTGGATTCTACCCCCTGGCTGTTGATGGCACTGCCGGGCGGTGCCCCCTCCTTGCTTGGCGCCCCTGGCGAGTGCCATCCTGGCCAATTGGTAGATACGCCCCTGGGCCCCATACACTAGAACGATAATGCCCGATTTCATCCAATTTCGGAGCATTTGGGCCGATATATCGGGTGAAATCTGGCATTTTGGAGGTGTTTCCGATCTGATCCGATCTGATGAGCATTCCTGTGAGGGTCGGATCGGCTCCCCTAGATCGTTAGTGCTGCACTCATGATATGTCGGTTGCCGCAGGCATGGCTGGGATCGCATACGATATATCGCATGCAAATTTTACCAAATCGTATGGAATCGTATGGAACCACTCCAGGGAGAGATCAAGGGAAATCTCCTCCAACTTCAGCCTCAGACATATCGTTGTAGTGTATGGGGCCCTTTTGTCTCCTTCTGTCTAACAAGATATACTGTATCTCTTTGTCTTCATTTTTTTGTGTATGCTTTCCTAAAAGCCATCTTTTTTGCTTTCACAATGCTGGCTACTTCTTTCACAAACCACACTGGCTTCCTTTTCCTTGTGTTTTTCTGAACACTTTTGATACAAAGGTCTGTTGCTTTTAATATACGTATTCATTGACAGGACTAAGGGGATCATTCTGACCCGTTCGCACGCAGCGGATTATCGCTGCGGTGCGAACGGGTGCGGAATGCGCATGCACAGCGGCTGCAGTGCACATGTGCAATGTTGCCCGGCGACCGTTACGTCGCGGCTACCGATGGAAGCGGTCGCAGAGCCGACCGCAAAGAAGATTGACAGGAAGAAGGCGTTCCAGGGCGGATCCGGACCGTTTGGAGCCTTTTTGGGGAGTGGTGAGTAAAACGCAGGCGTGTCCAGGAGAACGGAGGGCAGATGTCTGACGTCAAAGCCGGGCCCATCATCGCTGGATCCATCGCACAGGGTAAGTATGTCCAGGCCTAGTCTAGTTTTGCTTGAATTTTTTTTAGCTTAGCAGGGCTGCACAAGCGATCACAGCCCTGCTAAGCTAAAATACACTCCCCCATAGGCGTGGACTAGTTGATCGCAGCAGCAGCAAAAAGTTGCTGGCTGCGATCAACTCGGAATGACCACCAACAACTATTGCATTATCCTGTATATTTTTGTACTGTAATCTTACTCATATATATACAGTACTGGTGTTTTTGTGACCTGGTACATTGTGTTGCTTTGCTGCAGTGTTATGTTAGGGACATGCCATTCTGTGTATGAGGTCACGTATTACAGATGTACTGTAATCGCGGCTGCGTTTATTCGCACCTGCAATTACGTAGACGCAACTAGACTGCACGTTTATGTGCCGGTGCCAATATTTGCACCAACGATTCATAGGAAATGCATTATGTGATCGCGGGTACGACCATTCGCACCTGGGTCCAGCTAATCATTGCTGTGATGAGTACCTATAAATACATCGCAGCACTGATTAGCTTGGCTACATCTGTATGTACTTGCAAATGATCTGTGATATCGCTGTTGTAGCCATCTGTTATTCTAATCTACCACACAGGATCTACCCATGGGGGAAATTTAACATCTCACTGCAAAGTCCCCTTATGGGTTAAATTCCATCTCCACAAAGGATTTAACCCAATTACCCTGTCATTGGGCCTAATTCAGAGTTGATCGCAGAAGCAAATGTGTTAGCAGTTGGGCAATACCATGGCCCTCATTCCGAGCTGTTCGCTCGCTAGCTGCTTTTAGCAGCTTTGCACACACTAAGCCGCCGCCTACTGGGAGTGAATCTTAGCTTTGCAGAATAGCGAACGAAAGATTCGCAAAATAGCGAATAGAATAGCGATCAGAAATTTCTTAGCAGTTTTTGAGTAGCTCGACACTTACTCTGCCACTGCGATCAGTTCAGTCAGTTTCGTTCCTGGTTTGACGTCACAAACACACCCAGCGTTCGCCCAGACACTCCCCCGTTTCTCCAGCCACTCCCGCGTTTTTCCTAGAAACGGCAGCGTTTTTCCGCACACTCCCATAAAACGGACAGTTTCCGCCCAGAAACACCCACTTCCTGTCAATCTCACTCCGTTCACCAGAACGAAGAAATTTCTTCGTAAAGCCGTGAGTAAAATACCAAACTTCTTAGCAAATTTACTTGGCGCAGGCGCGGTGCGAACATTGCGCATGCGCAGTTTGCGGAAAATCACTGCGATGCAAAGAAAAATAACGAGCGAACAACTCGGAATGAGGGTCAATGTGCACTGCAGGGGGGGCAGATATAACATGTGCAGAGAGAGTTAGATTTGGGTGGGGTGTGTTCAACCTGAAATCTAAATTGCAGTGTAAAAATAAAGCAGCCAGTATTTACCCTGCACAGAAACAAATAACCCACCCAAATCTAACTCTCCCTGCACATGTTATATCTGCCCCACCTGCAGAGCACATGGTTTTGTCCAACTGCTAAAAAATTTGCTGCTGCGATCAACTCTGAATTACCCCCTTTGTCCTTCTATTTGCTTCCCTTTATTCCTCTCATGGCTTTAAAAAACATCTCGGAGCCAGACCCAGCAGGGGGTCAGCAAGAGAAGGAAAGATGTGGGAGATAGGAGGGAGGGACACAACAAGGGACCCCACCAATCAGGAATCTGTACAACTCCCCTGGGTGGTCACCATGGGACTTTGGTAAGTTTTAAAGGGAAACTACCCATGTCAGCTCCTCATGATAGTCAGATATGATCGCTGTTGTGTGAATTCGCAAGGCGGATGATTATCACTCAACTGTGCAAGCGTACGGATCGCAGTGCGCACGCTCGAGGCAAAACCTGCGAAAAAATCCAGCTACTTTTTTGATCACTCGGTTGATTGACAGGAAGAGGATGTTTGGGGGTTCCCCAAGCGTTTTCAGGGAGAGTGTGTGACGTCAGCTCCGGCCACGATCAGCCTGATTCTGTTGAATTGTAGGAGTTCCTGGGCTATGCACAGACTGGAAACAGGACCGGATTAACAATGGGGCTGATGGAGCTGCAGCTCCAGGCCCACACTCCCAAATAGGCCCACAGCACTGGCAGATCTTCTTGCTGCAGTAGATAGGATAAACATTCCTTCTACTGCAGCATCCTAGGCAAGCCTAACTCTCCCCCAGTCCCCCCCCGCGCGTAAAATGCCGCCGCCAGTGCGCCGGCTACGGCGTCATGGAGTACCCAGACTGGAGCATCTCTATTATACTAAAACAGATAGTGATATTAAACAAAGTGCAATATCAATTGTGCAAAATACATGCTGCATAATAGTTGGACATTAATGCCACACCATTACATCATTGAATATAATATTATGCTAAAAACAATAAAGAAAACAGATAAACCATGCTCAATAATAGAGCAACTGATAACAAAATCTTAGACAATTTTACAACGGTGAAAAAGTACACACTGAAAAGTACCTGAAGTTAGTCAGGAATGTTAGAGAACATCTAGATACAATGGGGTATATGCAATTCCGGACGAATTGCACCTTTTTTTCGTCCGTTTTAAAATTCGCCTGTACTCGACAGCCGCAGCCCTGCCGCCGGGACCATGAATTCACCATATGCAATACAAAACACATTCGACACTCCCCTTGGCGGATAACGGACCAATCGGCGAGTAGTGGGCATCCTGAATTCGACTTCCCGCCGTTTGCAGCCCTTTATTAGGGGTTTGCTGCGTGCTCAGCAGCCATTTTGTGAACCTGCAGAGAGGTGTGAGGAGGTGCAGAGCTAGCAAATTGGTTGTTTGCTGTGGTATCGTTTGGACACCCAGCAGGCTTTATTCCAGGACAGACAGGAGGATACCTGTTACCCCGGAGGAGAGTCGTTTTTGGAGCTATTTCTACATTTTTAGGTAAGTACCACTAGAGATGAGCGGGTTCGGTTTCTCTGAAACCGAACCCGCACGAACTTCATGTTTTTTTCACGGGTCCGAGCAGACTTGGATCCTCCCGCCTTGCTCGGTTAACCCGAGCGCGCCCGAACGTCATCATGACGCTGTCGGATTCTCGCGAGACTCGGATTCTATATAAGGAGCCGCGCGTCGCCGCCATTTTCACACGTGCATTGAGATTGATAGGGAGAGGACGTGGCTGGCGTCCTCTCCATTAGAAATTAGATTAGAAGAGAGAGAGAGATTGTGCAGAGTCAGACAGAGTTTACCACAGTGACCAGTGCAGTTGTTGTTAGTTAACTTTTATTTATTTTAATATATATCCGTTCTCTGCTATATCCGTTCTCTGCCTGAAAAAAAACGATACACAGCAGCAGCCAGTCACACAGTGTGACTCAGTCTGTGTGCACTCAGCTCAGCCCAGTGTGCTGCACATCAATGTATAAAAGGCAAAGCTTATAATAATTGTGGGGGAGACTGGGGAGCACTGCAGGTTGTTATAGCAGGAGCCCCCAGGAGTACATAATATTATATTAATTTAAAATTAAACAGTGCACACTTTTGCTGCAGGAGTGCCACTGCCAGTGTGACTAGTGGTGACCAGTGCCTGACCACCAGTATAGTAGTATATTGTTGTATGTATTGTATACTATCTCTTTATCAACCAGTCTATATTAGCAGCAGACACAGTACAGTGCGGTAGTTCACGGCTGTGGCTACCTCTGTGTCGGCAGTCGGAACTCGGCAGGCAGTCCGTCCATCCATAATTGTATTACAATATATACCACCTAACCGTGGTATTTTTTTTTCTTTCTTTATACCGTCATAGTGTCATACTAGTTGTTACGAGTATACTACTATCTCTTTATCAACCAGTGTACAGTGCGGTAGTTCACGGCTGTGGCTACCTCTGTGTCGGCAGTCGGCAGGCAGTCCGTCCATCCATAATTGTATTATTATTATAATATATACCACCTAACCGTGGTTTTTTTTCCATTCTTTATACCGTCGTCATAGTGTCATACTAGTTGTTACGAGTATACTACTATCTCTTTATCAACCAGTGTACAGTGCGGTAGTTCACGGCTGTGGCTACCTCTGTGTCGGCAGTCGGCAGGCAGTCCGTCCATCCATAATTGTATTATTATTATAATATATACCACCTAACCGTGGTTTTTTTTTTCATTCTTTATACCGTCATAGTGTCATACTAGTTGTTACGAGTATACTACTATCTCTTTATCAACCAGTGTACAGTGCGGTAGTTCACGGCTGTGGCTACCTCTGTGTCGGCAGTCGGCAGGCAGTCCGTCCATCCATAATTGTATTATTATTATAATATATACCACCTAACCGTGGTTTTTTTTCCATTCTTTATACCGTCGTCATAGTGTCATACTAGTTGTTACGAGTATACTACTATCTCTTTATCAACCAGTGTACAGTGCGGTAGTTCACGGCTGTGGCTACCTCTGTGTCGGCAGTCGGCAGGCAGTCCGTCCATCCATAATTGTATTATTATTATAATATATACCACCTAACCGTGGTTTTTTTTCCATTCTTTATACCGTCGTCATAGTGTCATACTAGTTGTTACGAGTATACTACTATCTCTTTATCAACCAGTGTACAGTGCGGTAGTTCACGGCTGTGGCTACCTCTGTGTCGGCAGTCGGCAGGCAGTCCGTCCATCCATAATTGTATTATTATTATAATATATACCACCTAACCGTGGTTTTTTTTTCATTCTTTATACCGTCGTCATAGTGTCATACTAGTTGTTACGAGTATACTACTATCTCTTTATCAACCAGTGTACAGTGCGGTAGTTCACGGCTGTGGCTACCTCTGTGTCGGCAGTCGGCAGGCAGTCCGTCCATCCATAATTGTATTATTATTATAATATATACCACCTAACCGTGGTTTTTTTTTCATTCTTTATACCGTCGTCATAGTGTCATACTAGTTGTTACGAGTATACTACTATCTCTTTATCAACCAGTGTACAGTGCGGTAGTTCACGGCTGTGGCTACCTCTGTGTCGGCAGTCGGCAGGCAGTCCGTCCATCCATAATTGTATTATTATTATAATATATACCACCTAACCGTGGTTTTTTTTTCATTCTTTATACCGTCGTCATAGTGTCATACTAGTTGTTACGAGTATACTACTATCTCTTTATCAACCAGTGTACAGTGCGGTAGTTCACGGCTGTGGCTACCTCTGTGTCGGCAGTCGGCAGGCAGTCCGTCCGTCCATCCATAATTGTATTATTATTATAATATATACCACCTAACCGTGGTTTTTTTATACCACCTAACCGTGGCAGTCCGTCCATAATTGTATACTAGTAAACTATCCAATCCATCCATCTCCATTGTTTACCTGAGGTGCCTTTTAGTTCTGCCTATAAAATATGGAGAACAAAAAAGTTGAGGTTCCAAAATTAGGGAAAGATCAAGATCCACTTCCACCTCGTGCTGAAGCTGCTGCCACTAGTCATGGCCGAGACGATGAAATGCCAGCAACGTCGTCTGCCAAGGCCGATGCCCAATGTCATAGTACAGAGCATGTCAAATCCAAAACACCAAATATCAGAAAAAAAAGGACTCCAAAACCTAAAATAAAATTGTCGGAGGAGAAGCGTAAACTTGCCAATATGCCATTTACCACACGGAGTGGCAAGGAACGGCTGAGGCCCTGGCCTATGTTCATGGCTAGTGGTTCAGCTTCACATGAGGATGGAAGCACTCAGCCTCTCGCTAGAAAACTGAAAAGACTCAAGCTGGCAAAAGCACCGCAAAGAACTGTGCGTTCTTTGAAATCCCAAATCCACAAGGAGAGTCCAATTGTGTCGTTTGCGATGCCTGACCTTCCCAACACTGGACGTGAAGAGCATGCGCCTTCCACTATTTGCATGCCCCCTGCAAGTGCTGGAAGGAGCACCCGCAGTCCAGTTCCTGATAGTCAGATTGAAGATGTCAGTGTTGAAGTACACCAGGATGAGGAGGATATGGGTGTTGCTGGCGCTGGGGAGGAAATTGACCAGGAGGATTCTGATGGTGAGGTGGTTTGTTTAAGTCAGGCACCCGGGGAGACACCTGTTGTCCGTGGGAGGAATATGGCCGTTGACATGCCAGGTGAAAATACCAAAAAAATCAGCTCTTCGGTGTGGAGGTATTTCACCAGAAATGCGGACAACAGGTGTCAAGCCGTGTGTTCCCTTTGTCAAGCTGTAATAAGTAGGGGTAAGGACGTTAACCACCTCGGAACATCCTCCCTTATACGTCACCTGCAGCGCATTCATAATAAGTCAGTGACAAGTTCAAAAACTTTGGGTGACAGCGGAAGCAGTCCACTGACCAGTAAATCCCTTCCTCTTGTAACCAAGCTCACGCAAACCACCCCACCAACTCCCTCAGTGTCAATTTCCTCCTTCCCCAGGAATGCCAATAGTCCTGCAGGCCATGTCACTGGCAAGTCTGACGAGTCCTCTCCTGCCTGGGATTCCTCCGATGCATCCTTGCGTGTAACGCCTACTGCTGCTGGCGCTGCTGTTGTTGCCGCTGGGAGTCGATGGTCATCCCAGAGGGGAAGTCTTAAGCCCACTTGTACTACTTCCAGTAAGCAATTGACTGTTCAACAGTCCTTTGCGAGGAAGATGAAATATCACAGCAGTCATCCTACTGCAAAGCGGATAACTGAGTCCTTGACAACTATGTTGGTGTTAGACGTGCGTCCGGTATCCGCCGTTAGTTCACAGGGAACTAGACAATTTATTGAGGCAGTGTGCCCCCGTTACCAAATACCATCTAGGTTCCACTTCTCTAGGCAGGCGATACCGAGAATGTACACGGACGTCAGAAAAAGACTCACCAGTGTCCTAAAAAATGCAGTTGTACCCAATGTCCACTTAACCACGGACATGTGGACAAGTGGAGCAGGGCAGGGTCAGGACTATATGACTGTGACAGCCCACTGGGTAGATGTATGGACTCCCGCCGCAAGAACAGCAGCGGCGGCACCAGTAGCAGCATCTCGCAAACGCCAACTCTTTCCTAGGCAGGCTACGCTTTGTATCACCGCTTTCCAGAATACGCACACAGCTGAAAACCTCTTACGGCAACTGAGGAAGATCATCGCGGAATGGCTTACCCCAATTGGACTCTCCTGTGGATTTGTGGCATCGGACAACGCCAGCAATATTGTGTGTGCATTAAATATGGGCAAATTCCAGCACGTCCCATGTTTTGCACATACCTTGAATTTGGTGGTGCAGAATTTTTTAAAAAACGACAGGGGCGTGCAAGAGATGCTGTCGGTGGCCAGAAAAATTGCGGGACACTTTCGGCGTACAGGCACCACGTACAGAAGACTGGAGCACCACCAAAAACTACTGAACCTGCCCTGCCATCATCTGAAGCAAGAAGTGGTAACGAGGTGGAATTCAACCCTCTATATGCTTCAGAGGTTGGAGGAGCAGCAAAAGGCCATTCAAGCCTATACAATTGAGCACGATATAGGAGATGGAATGCACCTGTCTCAAGTGCAGTGGAGAATGATTTCAACGTTGTGCAAGGTTCTGATGCCCTTTGAACTTGCCACACGTGAAGTCAGTTCAGACACTGCCAGCCTGAGTCAGGTCATTCCCCTCATCAGGCTTTTGCAGAAGAAGCTGGAGGCATTGAAGAAGGAGCTAACACGGAGCGATTCCGCTAGGCATGTGGGACTTGTGGATGCAGCCCTTAATTCGCTTAACAAGGATTCACGGGTGGTCAATCTGTTGAAATCAGAGCACTACATTTTGGCCACCGTGCTCGATCCTAGATTTAAAGCCTACCTTGGATCTCTCTTTCCGGCAGACACAGGTCTGCTGGGGTTGAAAGACCTGCTGGTGACAAAATTGTCAAGTCAAGCGGAACGCGACCTGTCAACATCTCCTCCTTCACATTCTCCCGCAACTGGGGGTGCGAGGAAAAGGCTCAGAATTCCGAGCCCACCCGCTGGCGGTGATGCAGGGCAGTCTGGAGCGACTGCTGATGCTGACATCTGGTCCGGACTGAAGGACCTGACAACGATTACGGACATGTCGTCTACTGTCACTGCATATGATTCTCTCAACATTGATAGAATGGTGGAGGATTATATGAGTGACCGCATCCAAGTAGGCACGTCACACAGTCCGTACTTATACTGGCAGGAAAAAGAGGCAATTTGGAGGCCCTTGCACAAACTGGCTTTATTCTACCTAAGTTGCCCTCCCACAAGTGTGTACTCCGAAAGAGTGTTTAGTGCCGCCGCTCACCTTGTCAGCAATCGGCGTACGAGGTTACATCCAGAAAATGTGGAGAAGATGATGTTCATTAAAATGAATTATAATCAATTCCTCCGCGGAGACATTGACCAGCAGCAATTGCCTCCACAAAGTACACAGGGAGCTGAGATGGTGGATTCCAGTGGGGACGAATTGATAATCTGTGAGGAGGGGGATGTACACGGTGATATATCGGAGGGTGAAGATGAGGTGGACATCTTGCCTCTGTAGAGCCAGTTTGTGCAAGGAGAGATTAATTGCTTCTTTTTTGGGGGGGGTCCAAACCAACCCGTCATATCAGTCACAGTCGTGTGGCAGACCCTGTCACTGAAATGATGGGTTGGTTAAAGTGTGCATGTCCTGTTTTGTTTATACAACATAAGGGTGGGTGGGAGGGCCCAAGGATAATTCCATCTTGCACCTCTTTTTTCTTTTCTTTTTCTTTGCATCATGTGCTGATTGGGGAGGGTTTTTTGGAAGGGACATCCTGCGTGACACTGCAGTGCCACTCCTAGATGGGCCCGGTGTTTGTGTCGGCCACTAGGGTCGCTAATCTTACTCACACAGCTACCTCATTGCGCCTCTTTTTTTCTTTGCGTCATGTGCTGTTTGGGGAGGGTTTTTTGGAAGGGACATCCTGCGTGACACTGCAGTGCCACTCCTAGATGTGCCCGGTGTTTGTGTCGGCCACTAGGGTCGCTAATCTTACTCACACAGTCAGCTACCTCATTGCGCCTCTTTTTTTCTTTGCGTCATGTGCTGTTTGGGGAGGGTTTTTTGGAAGGGCCATCCTGCGTGACACTGCAGTGCCACTCCTAGATGGGCCCGGTGTTTGTGTCGGCCACTAGGGTCGCTAATCTTACTCACACAGCTACCTCATTGCGCCTCTTTTTTTCTTTGCGTCATGTGCTGTTTGGGGAGGGTTTTTTGGAAGGGACATCCTGCGTGACACTGCAGTGCCACTCCTAGATGGGCCCGGTGTTTGTGTCGGCCACTAGGGTCGCTTATCTTTCTCACACAGCTACCTCATTGCGCCTCTTTTTTTCTTTGCGTCATGTGCTGTTTGGGGAGGGTTTTTTGGAAGGGACATCCTGCGTGACACTGCAGTGCCACTCCTAGATGGGCCCGGTGTTTGTGTCGGCCACTAGGGTCGCTTATCTTTCTCACACAGTCAGCTACCTCATTGCGCCTCTTTTTTTCTTTGCGTCATGTGCTGTTTGGGGAGGGTTTTTTGGAAGGGACATCCTGCGTGACACTGCAGTGCCACTCCTAGATGGGCCCGGTGTTTGTGTCGGCCACTAGGGTCGCTTATCTTACTCACACAGCGACCTCGGTGCAAATTTTAGGACTAAAAATAATATTGTGAGGTGTGATGTGTTCAGAATAGGCTGAAAATGAGTGTAAATTATGTTTTTTGAGGTTAATAATACTTTGGGATCAAAATTACCCCCAAATTCTATGATTTAAGCTGTTTTTTAGGGTTTTTTGAAAAAAACACCCGAATCCAAAACACACCCGAATCCGACAAAAATAATTCGGTGAGGTTTTGCCAAAACGCGTTCGAACCCAAAACACGGCCGCGGAACCGAACCCAAAACCAAAACACAAAACCCGAAAAATTTCAGGCGCTCATCTCTAAGTACCACATGTGGGTCTGGTGTTGCATGTATGCGTTTGTGTAGTGGGGGTTGTCATGAGGTGTACATGGGGTGTTTGGGGTATGTCTTTGGGGTGTTTGGGGTATGTATATATATGTGTGCAGGTATGTGCATAGCTCCTGCTTGTATTGCTGCATTTTTTTGGGGGAGTTTTGTGTTTTGGGGTAGTTTTTCACGTTTTTTTTTTCTTCTTAAAATTACTTTTTGGGTCATGCTTTTGCATTGGTGTACCTCCAGCACGTGCAGGGATGCTTTTTGTCTTGTTTGGGCTGATTTTAGTGCGTGTCGGTATCAATGTGGTCGACATGTGATGTCGTTTGTTTGCTAAAACTGGTTTTTTCCCTCCTATTTTAGCACTGGTGTACCTCCAGAGTGTGCAGGGATGCTTTTTGGCTTGTTTGGGGTGACTTGGAGCAAGTTTGTCAGCCATGCGGTCGACATGTCGTGTCGTTTGTTTGCCAAACATGTTTTTTTGCTCCTATATTAGCACTGGTGTACCTCCAGAATGTGCAGGGATGCTTTTTGGCTTGTTTGGGGTGACTTGGAGCAAGTTTGTCAGCCATGCGGTCGACATGTCGTGTCGTTTGTTTGCCAAACATGTTTTTTTGCTCCTATATTTGCACTGGTGTACCTCCAGAGTGTGCAGGGATGCTTTTTAGCTTGTTTGGGGTGACTTGGAGCAAGTTTGTGTCGGCCATGCGGTCGACATGTCATGTTGTTTGTTTGCCAAACATGTTTTATTGCTCCTATTTTAGCACTGGTGTACCTCCAGAGTGTGCAGGGATGCTTTTTGACTTGTTTGGGGTGACTTGGAGCAAGTTTGTCAGCCATGCGGTCGACATGTCGTGTCGTTTGTTTGCCAAACATGTTTTTTTGCTCCTATATTAGCACTGGTGTACCTCCAGAATGTGCAGGGATGCTTTTTGGCTTGTTTGGGGTGACTTGGAGCAAGTTTGTCAGCCATGCGGTCGACATGTCGTGTCGTTTGTTTGCCAAACATGTTTTTTTGCTCCTATATTAGCACTGGTGTACCTCCAGAGTGTGCAGGGATGCTTTTTGGCTTGTTTGGGGTGACTTGGAGCAAGTTTGTGTCGGCCATGCGGTCGACATGTCATGTTGTTTGTTTGCCAAACATGTTTTATTGCTCCTATTTTAGCACTGGTGTACCTCCAGAGTGTGCAGGGATGCTTTTTGACTTGTTTGGGGTGACTTGGAGCAAGTTTGTCAGCCATGCGGTCGACATGTCGTGTCGTTTGTTTGCCAAACATGTTTTTTTGCTCCTATATTAGCACTGGTGTACCTCCAGAATGTGCAGGGATGCTTTTTGGCTTGTTTGGGGTGACTTGGAGCAAGTTTGTCAGCCATGCGGTCGACATGTCGTGTCGTTTGTTTGCCAAACATGTTTTTTTGCTCCTATATTAGCACTGGTGTACCTCCAGAGTGTGCAGGGATGCTTTTTGGCTTGTTTGGGGTGACTTGGAGCAAGTTTGTGTCGGCCATGCGGTCGACATGTCATGTTGTTTGTTTGCCAAACATGTTTTATTGCTCCTATTTTAGCACTGGTGTACCTCCAGAGTGTGCAGGGATGCTTTTTGACTTGTTTGGGGTGACTTGGAGCAAGTTTGTCAGCCATGCGGTCGACATGTCGTGTCGTTTGTTTGCCAAACATGTTTTTTTGCTCCTATATTAGCACTGGTGTACCTCCAGAATGTGCAGGGATGCTTTTTGGCTTGTTTGGGGTGACTTGGAGCAAGTTTGTCAGCCATGCGGTCGACATGTCGTGTCGTTTGTTTGCCAAACATGTTTTTTTTGCTCCTATATTGGCACTGGTGTGCCTCCAGAGTGTGCAGGGATGCTTTTTGGCTTGTTTGGGGTGACTTGGAGCAAGTTTGTGTCGGCCATGCGGTCGACATGTCATGTTGTTTGTTTGCCAAACATGTTTTATTGCTCCTATTTTAGCACTGGTGTACCTCCAGAGTGTGCAGGGATGCTTTTTGACTTGTTGGGGTGACTTGGAGCAAGTTTGTCAGCCATGCGGTCGACATGTCGTGTCGTTTGTTTGCCAAACATGTTTTTTTGCTCCTATATTAGCACTGGTGTACCTCCAGAGTGTGCAGGGATGCTTTTTGGCTTGTTTGGGGTGACTTGAAGCAAGTTTGTGTCGGCCATGCGGTCGACATGTCACGTTGTTTGTTTGCCAAACATGTTTTATTGCTCCTATTTTAGCACTGGTGTACCTCCAGAGTGTGCAGGGATGCTTTTCGGCTTGTTTGGGGTGACTTGGAGCAAGTTTGTCAGCCATGCGGTCGACATGTCATGATGTTTGTTTGCCAAACGTGTTATTGCTCCTATTTTAGCACTGGTGTACCTCCAGAGTGTGCAGGGATGCTTTTTGACTTGTTTGGGGTGACTGTGTCAGCCATTTTGTTTGTGTCAGCCATTTTGTGTTAGCACTGGTTGACCTACAGTATGTGCAGGGATGCTTGTACGGGGGTTTTGGCTTATTTGGCTTTTTTTTTTCTATTCTTTTTTTTTAGTTTTATTTTGTGTGTTTGGTCCTGCTTGAGAACTGGGGTCCCAGCAGCATGACGTGTGGTTGCATGTAATTTTGTAATGTGTGTTAAATTTGTAAACATATATATTTTTTTTCTTTTTCCAACAGAGATGTCCAGGGACAAGCGGGCCCGACCCCCCCCTTCCCCCCACCCCTCAGAAGATCTTTCCCTGCATAGCAACGAGGAGTGGGAGCCGACCCAGGAGGAGGATACGACCGACCAGGCATGCAGTGACCAGCCGCGGTCGTCAAGGGACCAAATGGAGAAGTCAAAGAAAAAGAAAAAGCCTAGACAGGTAAATACTGACAACACCTGCAGACACAATAGCCATGAAGACCTACAGGTATCTTTGCGCACTGCCAGGGATACTGACACTCACAGGTACATACCGATCTTAGTAAATGCATGTTTTTTTTTTTTTTATCCCTAAAGGCAAGAAGCCAGCCAGAGGAGCAGTCGGAGGAGGAAGCCTCTGGTGAAGATGCAGGACCGAAGAAGCCGCGTGGACCCAGATACACTGAGGCGGAAAACTGTGCCCTAGTGGATGGCGTCGACAGGTCCTACGACGTTCTGTATGGATCAAGGGCACAGACCACAGCAGCTAAGACCAAGCGAAACATCTGGGATGCCATCGCGAGACAAGTCACTGCAGTATCTGGAAACCGCCGGAGCACCAGAAACTGCATGAAGCGGTACAGTGATTGCCGCAGACAGACCAAGAAGAAGATGGGGATTCAGCGCCGACATGAGACAGCTATGGGAGGTGGTCCGGCTCTCAATCTGAAGTGGCTACCCTGGGAGAACGTTATCAAAAGGCGCATGAACCCTGCCATGGTCGAAGGAGTTTGCGGAGGTGTAGACTCTAGCTGTCCTGCTGGCTTTCCCGAGGAGGAAGAACCGCCCAGAAGACGGAAGACGGCGGGAGACAAGCAGTCCAAAAGGAGGCCTGATGGTAAGAATACATTCAGATGAGCTGTACTAAAAAAAATTATTTTTGTATTTGCTAAAGTGTTTTTTTTTTCAGACACGCCTGCCCAGAGGACATCACCTGCGCGCAGGACATCGCCAGTGCGCGGACCATCACCTGCGCAGCAGGCATCGGCAGCAGCGCGCGGACCATCACCTGCGCAGCAAGCATCGGGAGCGCGCAGATCATCACCTGCGCACCACACATCGTCATCGCGCAGTAAGTCACCTGCGCACCAGACGACGTCAGATTGCAGACCATCACCTGCGCGCCAGACATCAGCGCACATAACGTCACCTGTGCGCCAGACACCGTCGGCGACCACACCACCAGATGGGCGCCAAACTACAGCTCCTGCGCGCAGGCCATCACCAGATCGTCATCTCTCCAGCGGCACCACCGGATGGAGAAGGTTTGTATTTATTTTTTTGGGGGGAGGGGGATGGGAGAGGTACCATTTTTGTATAGTTTATTAACTTAAATTTTTTTGTTCTTTTGCAAACAGTGGTGCCACGGACCAGCAGAGGACTTGCGTCGGGGATTGGTCCCTACTACAGGCCGGATCTCATACAGGATTCGTCAGAGGATGACGAGGTGGAAGTGCAGCAGCCTGCTGTTTCTACATCCCTGAGTGAGTAAATATCGAATTGTGAGCCTTCAAACAAATGTATGATGAATGTGTATAATAATTTCTAATTTTCTTTTCAGCTGCACAAATGCAATTGGTGGCAGACGTACAGGAAGGGCAGGATCCCTCAAATGTTCAGAGGGTACACACCCTGGCAACATAGATGAATGTCAGCAAGGATAGTTTTCGGAATGTCGTTGGAAGCAGACTGGATGCCATTGAAAGGACAATGGATAAGATGGCAAACGGTCTGCTTGAAATGCAGAAGGCTCATGCCGACAGCACGGCCGAAATTCAAAAGACCAGACGAGAAGATCACAGGGAGACTATGGACATCCTTCAACTTCTGGCCACATCCATCAACCGGCTGGTGGAGAACACATCATGTCTGGCACACAGCACTAACAACATGTCGGAGAGCCACCGACATTCCGCATCCAGCCAACAGATCATCGCAACCACACTGCAGATGATGTACGATAAGCTCCCAGAGCCAGCTCGTCAACACGCTGGTGATCCACCACTTCCGCCATCACAAGCCACATGGACGCCTCCTTCCCTTCCTCCACCACAATCCTGGTATAGACAGTCACAGCTGTACCAAGGATATACAGGGATGTACCCCACCCACAAGATGCCTCCACCACCAACATCGGCCGCAACATCTACACTCGCACGGGCACCGAGGCTAAGTCAACCCACTACCCAGCCGCCCAGGACATCGACGCCCCATCAGGAGGAAGACGAGGATCCGGACAGACATCCACCATAAGCCTGGTCGTATTGTTTTATTTACTGTTATGTTTTTCATGTATCCCTTTCTCCCCCTCCCATTAGTTTTTTTTTTTTTTCTTACTATTGTTTTATATGTGTTGGGCTCCCCCCACCGGTGACCGGGTACTACCAAGGAGCTTTATGTCTAGGCATACATGCTCGGGCATGTATGCGGGCGCGTGTGGTAACGGATGAAAGCTCCTTGTGGCTACATGTATGATGGGCCAAAGAGCTATTCTGATACCACTTTTTTACCCAAAAAATCCTTTTTGTATTGGTGTACAATAGGCTTTCACTGTTGTGTGAATTTACTATTCACTAGTGTTTGTTTTTGGCTTATTCATAGGATTGGGTTGAAAATTGAAGTGGACTGCATAGTTCGTGTTGTGCGTACCAAGGTGAGTAGAGCCATGTTTCAATGTATATTTTTAAGAAACTTTGGACCGCCTGCCTTTGTGGAACCACACAGCCCAACAATGGGTCATGCTGGGCTGTGTGGTTCCACAAGTGCAGGCGTGTCAAAGTGCTGACCACTGACACCACTATTCCACTTTGGACCGCCTGCCTTTGTGGAACCACACAGCCCAGCAATGGGTCATGCTGGGCTGTCTGGTTCCACAAGTGCAGGCGTGTCATAGTGCTGACCACTGACACCACTATTCCACTTTGGACCGCCTGCCTTTGTGGAACCACACAGCCCAGCAATGGGTCATGCCGGGCTGTGTGGTTCCACAAGTGCAGGCGTGTCAGTGCTGACCACTGACACCACTACTCCACTTTGGACCGCCTGCCTTTGCAGGAACCACACAGCCCAGCAATGGGTCATGCTGGGCTGTGTGGTTCCACAAGTGCAGGCGTGTCAAAGTGCTGACCCCTGACACCACTATTCCACTTTGGACCGCCTGCCTTTGTGGAACCACACAGCCCAGCAATGGGTCATGCTGGGCTGTGTGGTTCCACAAGTGCAGGCGTGTCAGTGCTGACCACTGACACCACTATTCCACTTTGGACCGCCTGCCTTTGTGGAACCACACAGCCCAGCAATGGGTCATGCTGGGCTGTGTGGTTCTACAAGTGCAGGCGTGTCAAAGTGCTGACCACTGACACCACTATTCCACTTTGGACCGCCTGCCTTTGTGGAACCACACAGCCCAACAATGGGTCATGCTGGGCTGTGTGGTTCCACAAGTGCAGGCGTGTCAGTGCTGACCACTGACACCACTATTCCACTTTGGACCGCCTGCCTTTGTGGAACCACACAGCCCAGCAATGGGTCATGCTGGGCTGTGTGGTTCCACAAGTGCAGGCGTGTCAAAGTGCTGACTACTGACACCACTATTCCACTTTGGACCGCCTGCCTTTGTGGAACCACACAGCCCAGCAATGGGTCATGCTGGGCTGTGTGGTTCCACAAATGTTCTTGGGAAAGGAATGAACATGACATTAGTGTTTTTACTTAATATGCTTTTTTTTTCTTTCCCCCACAGATATCTACACAAGAAAAGAATGTAAAGAAGAACAAACTATTTTTTTGTTTTATTACATTTCATTTTTTATTTCAAAAATAAAATTAAATTTTTCTTCAATAAATTTTTAAAATGAGAAGTTTTCTGTGGTTTTTATTTAAATTATTAGTAAATACAATGTTAAATATGAGATGCAGAGGGATTGTTAGGTCGCCCATGGTACATCAGGGGAACTGTCGTGTCCCTTTTCATCCACGCCACTTGGGAAGGATACTCCGCAAGACCTGTGGAAGAGAATAGTATGAGGTTCCAGCTATTGGTAATAGTGTCACCCTGGTATGGAAAAGACGAGGTACAAGCAACACGACACAAGCAGGTTACAGTGGGCCCAAATGTAACCCCCCGGCACTTGCGTAACTACACATCCAAACATTCCCTGACACAGTGTAAGCATTGCTGTGTCAGGGCATGATTGGATGTGCAGTTTTGCAAATGCCGGAGGGCTGCACTTTGGACATGCCGGGGTGACTTGGACAAGAGGGAGTTTTGGGCAATACATCTCACCTGAGGGGGGTTGTCTGCTACATGGCGGAGGGTCAGGTCCACATCACAAGTAGGTCGCCCATGGTACATCAGGGGAACTGTCGTGTCCCTTCACATCCACGCCACTTGGGAAGGATACTCTGCAAGACCTGTGGAAGAGAATAGTATGAGGTTCCAGCTATTGGTAATAGTGTCACCCTTCTAGGAAAAGACAAGGTACAAGCAACACTTTGACACAAGCAGGTTACAGCAGCCTTTGTCCCAAATGCAACCCTCCGGCACTTGAGAAACTACACATCCAAGCATGCCCTGACACAGCGTAAGCATTGGTGTTTCAGGGCATGATTGGATGTGCAGTTTTGCAAATGCCGGAGGGCTGCACTTTGGACATGCAGGGGTGACTTGGACAGGAGGGAGTTTTGGGCAATACATCTCACCTGAGGGGGGTTGTCTGCTACATGGCGGAGGGTCAGGTCCACATCACAAGTAGGTCGCCCATGGTACATCAGGAGAAATGTCGTGTCTCTTCACATCCACGCCACTTGGGAAGGATACTCCGCAAGACCTGTGGAAGAGAATAGTATGAGGTTCCAGCTATTGGTAATAGTGTAACCCTGGTATGGAAAAGACGAGGTACAAGCAACACGACACAAGAAGGTTACAGTGGGCCCAAATGCAACCCCCCGGCACTTGCGTAACTACACATCCAAACATTCCCTGACACAGCGTAAGCATTGCTGTGTCAGGGCATGATTGGATGTGCAGTTTTGCAAATGCCGGAGGGCTGCACTTTGGACATGCAGGGGTGACTTGGACAGGAGGGATTTTTGGGCAGTACATCTCACCTGAGGGGGGTTGTCTGCTACATGGCGGAGGGTCAGGTCCACATCACAAGTAGGTCGCCCATGGTAGAGTTGGATAAACGGGTCCAATATTTGCGGCAACCCAACAACAGGAGAAAACAGGGGGTAACTGGTCATCAACAGGACGAAACTTTGAAAACAGGCCTGGGAAGGTGCGTCAACAGGACGTAAAACTCTGAAATACATAAATAAAGATGTTTTTTTAGAATATTACAATCTCAGTTTACACGATAATACAAATGTTACAAGTATACTCACAGGCAACGGAAAAAAAGTTTTGGATCAATGATCGTCGGGAATCATCTCCTTTGTCCATACCCACTGGTAGAGCAGAAGAACGGTTCCCGCGTCGGAAAGCACTGCGACGAAGAGTCACCGGCAAACGGTTTGCGACACATATGTTGTGTAAAATACAACATGCATTTACCATGCAAACCTTTCCCGGTGAATACAAAAGATCACCGCCGGAAGTGTCTAAACATCGAAACCGGCTTTTAAGGACACCGAAGGCACGTTCAATTATTTGCCTCGATGCTTTGTGTGTCTCTTGGTAACGTTTTTCTGCTCTACCAACAGAATTAGACAATGGGGTCAAGAGCCACGATTTGTTGGGATAACCCGCATCGCCTATAAGAAAAGAAAAAAAATGGTGGGTAATATAAAAAAAAAAAAAATTAAGAAAATAATAAAAAAATAAAAACAATTAAAATCAATACCTAACAGCCAGCCACCCGGCATGTTTCCTGTTTCGAACTTCTCAAACAGCGATGACTGACTTAGGATGAAGGAGTCGTGAGACGATCCAGGAAATCCCACTAAAATATTAAAAAATTTCATGTTGACATCACAGACCGCCTGTACATTCATGGAATGGAAATGTTTTCGGTTCCGAAAACATTCTTCCGAATTCCGTGGCGGTCTGATCTGCACGTGGGTACAGTCAATCGCGCCCAGAACATTGGGAAATTTGTATTTGGTAAAAAAGCCTAATTTGATCTCACGACATTCGCTGTCCGTCTCTGGAAATGTGATGAACTGGATCGTCAATTTGCGGAAAGCCCTAATGACCTGGGTTATACAGCGCAACAGTGTCGACTGTGAAAAACCGCATGTTTGAGACAGTGTAGGCTGGAATTTGCCTGATGCCAAAAAATGTAACGTACCCAGCAGTTTCTGGAAACCGCTGACTGCGCGATTGGTCCGTGCCCGAGGTTCCAGATCGGCCTCCAACAGAGCGTACAGCGAATATATGTCGCGAGTCGATAAGCGATAATTTTGAATCACCTCGAACTCGCTGAGATCCTCCAGTTCACGCCTAGTGCATATACTGGCTCACCCAATGCAGACATTTGCTGACCTTGATCATGATGTCCACCAACCCTTTCTTCCTCCATGCTTGCAGCCAGCATGAACATCACAATCTGGTCAGAAAACGGCTCCATTATTGTAGTCAGTACAAAAATAGGATATAAATGTGTTTTAAACGCTGGGATTGTCCTAAAATAATGATTCCACAAGAAAGCTGACTGTAATGGCTCCTTCTCCCTAGAAGTCTCAAAAAACCGGGAGTGAGGAGATAGGAGGGGCTTTGCAGAAGTGTATCCTGGGTAAAACTGTGGAATCATGGGTACATTTCCCTCAGCAGAGTGAAGAAAAAAATATTCTTTTAAAAAATCAATTAAATAATACTTGTGAGTCAAAAAAAGACAAACCAAGTAGATAATCCCTTCAAATATAAATAGATATGCTATTAGCAATCCAAAAAGCAAAAAAAAATAAATCATTGTTTAAAATGTTTTTATTAGATCCCGCCAGCAAAGTGAGGTGGACTGAAAATGACGAATTTGCTGTCGAAAAGCACTGTTGTCGAATCGTCATTCTTCAATTGAATATACTTTTGTCGAAAAGCCGCATTTTGACCATTGCTGACATGTCGAATTTTGAAAATGTCGATTTGCAAAAAGTCGAGTCTGAAACAGAAGATATTTTGTCGAAAAGTACTGTATTGCATTGACGAATCCAATTCGACATGGTTTTTTTGTCGAAAAAGTCCCGTTTTTTGACTTTCGCGTCAATTCGACCGCAATTGCATATACCCCAATGTTTCCAATTAATGCCTGCTAATCTACACTGTATATAGTATAGAAACAAGTGTCAAATAAATGTTACAAAAAAGCAGTGTAACCAGTATGTTCATTTAAACCCCTAGGGGATAACGTGTCCAATAGAAAAATCCATTTAGCCTCAGCTCTAAGCAATAGTTGTCCCCTGTCACCTCCTCTCTTCAGAGGAGGTATATGGTCAATAATGCGATTATGTAATACAGCCACTGAGTGGGTAGCCTGTAGAAAGTGTCTAGCAACGGGCTGATCTCCACGTCCAGTGGATAAAGCTGCTCTAATTGCTGCCCGCCATACGTTCTTTAAACATGCACTCTGTTTTTACGACGTAATGGAGGCCAAACAGCTGAGCACATAAATGACAAATCGAGTTGTGCAGGTGACTCTATGGTAAATTTTGAATTTTTCCCCTGAATAAGGGTAGCAGAAAGTTTCACACTCGCGGCGCTGCGGCTGCCGCGCTTACCGCTCCGGGTGCGCAGGGTCTCCCGGCGGTCATCGCCTCCGGTGGGCTCCGGGTCGTCACGTCTTGCTGGCGCTGCCTTTGGTGGGTTCCCGGGGTGTGGGCGCCGCCATTGCGCCCGGCATCCACGAGAGCGTGGTGAGCAGGTGATGTCGTCGGCCCCTTCCGCCAATCAGGAGAGGGCGGGAAGTTCAAAGCCAGACGCCGTACAGAGCCCCGGCGCCTGAGTATTGTCTTTTCCAATGATCACCAGTGCTAGCAGCGTTCAGCGTGTTCTCAAGCTGAACGTCTCCTGTGTTCCAACGTTGCAGAGTATCTTTCAGTAGGACATTCCTTGTGCTACCAGCGTTACAGAGTATCTTTCAGTGGGACATTCCCTGTGCTACCAGCGTTACAGTGTATCACTCAGTGGGACATTCCCTGTGCTACCAGCGTTACAGAGTATCTTTCAGTAGGACATTCCTTGTGCTACCAGCGTTACAGTGTATCTCTCAGTGGGACATTCCCTGTGCTACCAGCGTTACAGTGTATCACTCAGTGGGACATTCCCTGTGCTACCAGCGTTACAGTGTATCACTCAGTGGAACCTTCCCCGTGCTACCAGCGTTACAGTGTATCACTCAGTGGAACATTCTCTGTGCTACCAGCGTTACAGTGTATCACTCAGTGGAACATTCTCTGTGCTACCAGCGTTACAGTGTATCACTCAGTGGCACATTCTCTGTGCTACCAGCGTTACAGTGTATCACTCAGTGGCACATTCTCTGCGTTACCAGCGTTACAGTGTATCTTTCAGAGGGACACCTCCTGTGCTTCCAGTATTACAGGGTATCCCTAAGTGGAACGCCTCCCAAACTTCCAGAGTTACACTGAATCTCAAATCCTCATTTATTTCTTCAGCATCACTCACAAGTTCTTCATTCTTCTGTGTGCTTCAACATCGTTCTCAAATCTTCATTCATCTCTTCATCATCGCTCACAAGTTCTTCATTCTTCTGTGTGCTTCAACATCGCTCTCAAATCTTCATTCATTTCTTCTACATCGCCCACAGGTTCTTCATTCTTCTGTGTGCTTCACCATCGTTCTCAAATCCTCATTCATCTCTTCAGCATCGCTCACAAGTTCTTCATTCTTCTGTGTGCTTCAACATCGCTCTCAAATCTCCATTAATTTCTTCAACATCGCCCACAAGTTCTTCATTCTTCTGTGTGCTTCAACATCATTCTCAAATCTTCATTCATCGCTTCAGCATCGCTCACAAGTTCTTCATTCTTCTGTGTGCTTCAACATTGCTCTCAAATCTTCATTCATTTCTTCAACATCGCCCACAAGTTCTTCATTCTTCTGTGTGCTTCAACATCGTTCTTAAATCTTCATTCATTTCTTCAACTTCGCTCACAAGTTCTTCATTCTTCTGTGTACTTCAGCATCGCCCCAAAGCCTTGGCCACAACTAATTCTTTAGCATTGCACGTCGGTTACAACGGCTAAGTTCTGCATGAGGAAAACCTACATCCGCCCATCCCTGCTCCGGCCCAGCTGTAGTTCCTCTTCCCTATCATCGGAAGAACCCCCGAGTTCTCAACACTCCCAACCCAGGTCAGTGACAGAAAGTATCCCCCGTTAACATTAGGGATGAGCGGGTTCGGTTCCTCGGAAACCGAACCCGCCCGAACTTCATGTTTTTTTACACGGGTCCGAGCGACTCGGATCTTCCCGCCTTGCTCGGTTAACCCGAGCGCGCCCGAACGTCATCATGACGCTGTCGGATTCTCGCGAGGCTCGGATTCTATCGCGAGACTCGGATTCTATATAAGGAGCCGCGCGTCGCCGCCATTTTCACACGTGCATTGAGAGTCATAGGGAGAGGACGTGGCTGGCGTCCTCTCCGTTTAGAGAAGAAATAGATAGGAGAGATAGATAGGAGAGTGAGAGTGAGACAGTGACACTTCATTTACTGGAGCTTAGGAGGAGTACTCAGACAGAGAGTGCAGAATTTTGCTGATAGTATTAGTTAGTTATACTAGTGACAGAGTGAGACAGTGACACTTCATTTACTGGAGCTTAGGAGGAGTACTCAGACAGAGAGTGCAGAATTTTGCTGATAGTATTAGTTAGTTATACTAGTGACTGACCAGTGACCACCAGTGCAGTTTTATATTATTTAATATAATCCGTTCTCTGCCTGAAAAAACGATACACAGTGACTCAGTCACATACCATATCTGTGCTCAGCCCAGTGTGCTGCTGCATCATCTATGTATAATATCTGACTGTGCTCACACAGCTTAATTGTGGGGGAGACTGGGGAGCAGTTAGGTTATAGCAGGAGCCAGGAGTACATATTAAAATTAAACAGTGCACACTTTTTTTCTGCAGGAGTGCCACTGCCAGTGTGACTGACCAGTGACCTGACCACCAGTATATAGTATACTATATTGTATTGTGAATGTCTGCCTGTAAAAGTTAAACACACGTCGTGTGACTTGTGTGGTGTTTTTTTATTCTATAAAATAAAAAACTAATTCTGCTGACAGACAGTGTCCAGCAGGTCCGTCATTATATAATATATACCTGTCCGGCTGCAGTAGTGATATATATATATTTTTTATATAATTATTTATCATCCAGTCGCAGCAGACACAGTACGGTAGTTCACGGCTGTAGCTACCTCTGTGTCGGCACTCGGCAGTCCATCCATAATTGTATACCACCTACCCGTGGTTTTTTTTTTTTTCTTTCTTCTTTGTACATACTACTATAGTATAGTAGCTTACTGTAGCAGTCTGCGGTGCTGCTGAGCTGGCAGTGTCCAGCAGGTCCGTCATCAGTCATCATTACCTAATAAATATATTATCTACCTGTCCGGCTGCAGTACTAGTGATATTATATATACATACATATATATATTGATTTCATATCATTATCATCCAGTCTATATTAGCAGCAGACACAGTACGTTAGTCCACGGCTGTAGCTACCTCTGTGTCGGCACTCGGCAGTCCATCCATAATTGTATACCACCTACCCGTGGTTTTTTTTTTTTCTTTCTTCTTTGTACATACTACTATAGTATAGTAGCTTACTGTAGCAGTCTGCGGTGCTGCTGAGCTGGCAGTGTCCAGCAGGTCCGTCATCAGTCATCATTACCTAATAAATATATTATCTACCTGTCCGGCTGCAGTACTAGTGATATTATATATACATACATATATATATTGATTTCATATCATTATCCTCCAGTCTATATTAGCAGCAGACACAGTACGTTAGTCCACGGCAATAGCTACCTCTGTGTCGGCACTCGGCAGTCCATCCATAATTGTATACCACCTACCCGTGGTTTTTTTTTTTCTTTCTTCTTTGTACATACTACTATAGTATAGTAGCTTACTGTAGAAGTCTGCGGTGCTGCTGAGCTGGCAGTGTCCAGCAGGTCCGTCATCAGTCATCATTACCTAATAAATATATTATCTACCTGTCCGGCTGCAGTACTAGTGATATTATATATACATACATATATATATATTGATTTCATATCATTATCATCCAGTCTATATTAGCAGCAGACACAGTACGTTAGTCCACGGCTGTAGCTACCTCTGTGTCGGCACTCGGCAGTCCATCCATAATTGTATACCACCTACCCGTGGTTTTTTTTTTTTTCATTCTTCTTTGTACATACTACTATAGTATAGTAGCTTACTGTAGCAGTCTGCGGTGCTGCTGAGCTGGCAGTGTCCAGCAGGTCCGTCATCAGTCATCATTACCTAATAAATATATTATCTACCTGTCCGGCTGCAGTACTAGTGATATTATATATACATACATATATATATTGATTTCATATCATTATCATCCAGTCTATATTAGCAGCAGACACAGTACGTTAGTCCACGGCTGTAGCTACCTCTGTGTCGGCACTCGGCAGTCCATCCATAAGTATACTAGTATCCATCCATCTCCATTGTTTACCTGAAGTGCCTTTTAGTTGTGCCTATTAAAATATGGAGAACAAAAATGTTGAGGTTCCAAAATTAGGGAAAGATCAAGATCCACTTCCACCTCGTGCTGAAGCTGCTGCCACTAGTCATGGCCGAGACGATGAAATGCCAGCAACGTCGTCTGCCAAGGCCGATGCCCAATGTCATAGTACAGAGCATGTAAAATCCAAAACACCAAATATCAATCCAAAACACCAAATATCAGTAAAAAAAGGACTCCAAAACCTAAAATAAAATTGTCGGAGGAGAAGCGTAAACTTGCCAATATGCCATTTACCACACGGAGTGGCAAGGAACGGCTGAGGCCCTGGCCTATGTTCATGGCTAGTGGTTCAGCTTCACATGAGGATGGAAGCACTCAGCCTCTCGCTAGAAAACTGAAAAGACTGAAGCTGGCAAAAGCACCGCAAAGAACTGTGCGTTATTCGAAATCCCAAATCCACAAGGAGAGTCCAATTGTGTCGGTTGCGATGCCTGACCTTCCCAACACTGGACGTGAAGAGCATGCGCCTTCCACCATTTGCACGCCCCCTGCAAGTGCTGGAAGGAGCACCCGCAGTCCAGTTCCTGTCTGATAGTCAAACTGAAGATGTCAGTGTTGAAGTACACCAGGATGAGGAGGATATGGGTGTTGCTGGCGCTGGGGAGGAAATTGACAAGGAGGATTCTGATGGTGAGGTGGTTTGTTAAAGTCAGGCACCCGGGGAGACACCTGTTGTCCGTGGGAGGAATATGGCCGTTGACATGCCTGGTGAAAATACCAAAAAAATCAGCTCTTCGGTGTGGAAGTATTTCAGCAGAAATGCGGACAACATTTGTCAAGCCGTGTGTTGCCTTTGTCAAGCTGTAATAAGTAGGGGTAAGGACGTTAACCACCTCGGAACATCCTCCCTTATACGTCACCTGCAGCGCATTCATAATAAGTCAGTGACAAGTTCAAAAACTTTGGGCGACAGCGGAAGCAGTCCACTGACCAGTAAATCCCTTCCTCTTGTAACCAAGCTCACGCAAACCACCCCACCAACTCCCTCAGTGTCAATTTCCTCCTTCCCCAGGAATGCCAATAGTCCTGCAGGCCATGTCACTGGCAATTCTGACGAGTCCTCTCCTGCCTGGGATTCCTCCGATGCATCCTTGCGTGTAACGCCTACTGCTGCTGGCGCTGCTGTTGTTGCTGCTGGGAGTCGATGGTCATCCCAGAGGGGAAGTCGTAAGCCCACTTTTACTACTTCCACCAAGCAATTGACTGTCCAACAGTCCTTTGCGAGGAAGATGAAATATCACAGCAGTCATCCTGTTGCAAAGCGGATAACTGAGTCCTTGACAACTATGTTGGTGTTAGACGTGCGTCCGGTATCCGCCGTTAGTTCACAGGGAACTAGACAATTTATTGAGGCAGTGTGCCCCCGTTACCAAATACCATCTAGGTTCCACTTCTCTAGGCAGGCGATACCGAGAATGTACACGGACGTCAGAAAAAAACTCACCAGTGTCCTAAAAAATGCAGTTGTACCCAATGTCCACTTAACCACGGACATGTGGACAAGTGGAGCAGGGCAGGGTCAGGACTATATGACTGTGACAGCCCACTGGGTAGATGTATGGACTCCCGCCGCAAGAACAGCAGCGGCGGCACCAGTAGCAGCATCTCGCAACCGCCAACTCTTTCCTAGGTAGGCTACGCTTTGTTTCACCGGTTTCCAGAATACGCACACAGCTGAAAACCTCTTACGGCAACTGAGGAAGATCATCGCGGAATGGCTTACCCCAATTGGACTCTCCTGTGGATTTGTGGCAACGGACAACGCCAGCAATATTGTGTGTGCATTAAATATGGGCAAATTCCAGCACGTCCCATGTTTTGCACATACCTTGAATTTGGTGGTGCAGAATTTTTTAAAAAAACGAGAGGGGCGTGCAAGAGATGCTGTCGGTGGCCAGAAGAATTGCGGGACACTTTCGGCGTACAGGCACCACGTACAGAAAACTGGAGCACCACCAAAAACGCCTGAACCTGCCCTGCCATCATCTGAAGCAAGAAGTGGTAACGAGGTGGAATTCAACCCTCTATATGCTTCAGAGGTTGGAGGAGCAGCAAAAGGCCATTCAAGCCTATACAATTGAGCACGATATAGGAGGTGGAATGTACCTGTCTCAAGCGCAGTGGAGAATGATTTCAACGTTGTGCAAGGTTCTGCAACCTTTTGAACTTGCCACACGTGAAGTCAGTTCAGACACTGCCAGCCTGAGTCAGGTCATTCCCCTCATCAGGCTTTTGCAGAAGAAGCTGGAGGCATTGAAGAAGGAGCTAAAAGGGAGCGATTCCGCTAGGCATGTGGGACTTGTGGATGCAGCCCTTAATTCGCTTAACAAGGATTCACGGGTGGTCAATCTGTTGAAATCAGAGCACTACATTTTGGCCACCGTGCTCGATCCTAGATTTAAAACCTACCTTGGATCTCTCTTTCCGGCAGACACAAGTCTGCTGGGGTGCAAAGACCTGCTGGTGACAAAATTGTCAAGTCAAGCAGAACGCGACCTGTCAACATCTCCTCCTTCACATTCTCCCGCAACTGGGGGTGCGAGGAAAAGGCTCAGAATTCCGAGCCCACCCGCTGGCGGTGATGCAGGGCAGTCTGGAGCGACTGCTGATGCTGACATCTGGTCCGGACTGAAGGACCTGACAACGATTACGGACATGTCGTCTACTGTCACTGCATATGATTCTGTCACCATTGAAAGAATGGTGGAGGATTATATGAGTGACCGCATCCAAGTAGGCACGTCAGACAGTCCGTACTTATACTGGCAGGAAAAAGAGGCAATTTGGAGGCCCTTGCACAAACTGGCTTTATTCTACCTAAGTTGCCCTCCCACAAGTGTGTACTCCGAAAGAGTGTTTAGTGCCGCCGCTCACCTTGTCAGCAATCTGCGTACGAGGTTACTTCCAGAAAATGTGGAGAAGATGATGTTCATTAAAATGAATTATAATCAATTCCTCCGTGGAGACATTGACCAGCAGCAATTGCCTCCACAAAGTACACAGGGAGCTGAGATGGTGGATTCCAGTGGGGACGAATTGATAATCTGTGAGGAGCGGGATGTACACGGTGATATATCGGAGGATGATGATGAGGTGGACATCTTGCCTCTGTAGAGCCAGTTTGTGCAAGGAGAGATTAATTGCTTCTTTTTCGGTGGGGGTCCAAACCAACCCGTCATTTCAGTCACAGTCGTGTGGCAGACCCTGTCACTGAAATGATGGGTTGGTTAAAGTGTGCATGTCCTGTTTATACAACATAAGGGTGGGTGGGAGGGCCCAAGGACAATTCCATCTTGCACCTCTTTTTTCTTTCATTTTTAGTTGCGTCATGTGCTGTTTGGGGAGGGTTTTTTGGAAGGGACATCCTGCGTGACACTGCAGTGCCACTCCTAGATGGGCCAGGTGTTTGTGTCGGCCACTAGGGTCGCTTAGCTTACTCACACAGCTACCTCATTGCGCCTCTTTTTTTCTTTGCGTCATGTGCTGTTTGGGGAGGGTTTTTTGGAAGGGACATCCTGCGCGACACTGCAGTGCCACTCCTAGATGGGCCAGGTGTTTGTGTCGGCCACTGGGGTCGCTTAGCTTAGTCATCCAGCGACCTCGGTGCAAATTTTAGGACTAAAAATAATATTGTGAGGTGTGAGGTATTCAGAATAGACTGAAAATGAGTGGAAATTATGGTTTTTGAGGTTAATAATACTTTGGGATCAAAATGACCCCCAAATTCTATGATTTAAGCTGTTTTTTAGGGTTTTTTGAAAAAAACACCCGAATCCAAAACACACCCGAATCCGACAAAAAAAATTCGGTGAGGTTTTGCCAAAACGCGGTCGAACCCAAAACACGGCCGCGGAACCGAACCCAAAACCAAAACACAAAACCCGAAAAATTTCAAGTGCACATCCCTAGTTACCATATGGTTGCGCGTCTTGCACCCCAGGCACTTAAAACATCCCTTACGTAATGTGTTAAGAATGGGCATTACTGGGGTGGTTTTAACTGATGTTACGTTAGTTTTAACAACAAAATCCCGTATATTTTTGCCTCGACGGTATGCAGGCATAATGCGTTTATTGGACAGATTGCTCAATTTTTTGTCCGCTTTTATTACTGGCCAAAATCGCTTAGTGATTTTATTAATGGCAGGGCTGCAGTTGGAATATTGATTAACCCAAATGAGTTTATCAGGGGATTTATCCTTGTTGGTACTGCTCAATAAAGTGCTACGTGCTTTGCAGAGGACTTTTTGTTTGATCAACTTCAGTTTATTTAATTGATAACCTCGAGAGACAAACTTTTTAATCATGTCGTCACAGGCTGGTTCAAATAAAGCATCATCACTTATGATGCGTTTTAGTCTCAACATCTGAGAATAAGGTAATCCCTTTTTTAAAGGGATGGGATGATGACTGGTTACTAATAACAAATTATTTCTGTCAGTAACTTTAGTGTATAAATTAGTCACTATTTTATTGTCAATGATTTGGATCTGTACGTCCAAAAAATTGACACACTGATGGTTAATGGTGTGCGTAAATTTGACAGGTGAGGGTGAAAGATTGTGAGTCTCGATCAAATTAACAAGACTCTCCTGGGGTCCTGTCCATAAGAGGAACAGTTCATCTATATATTGGAGATATAGTAAGATGTTCGATTTAACTTTTTGAGAGAAAAAAATCTGTTCTTCGATTGTAAACATATAGCTGTTTGCAAAGGAGGGCGAAACGTAACTGCCCATTGAGCATCCTTCTAACTGTAAAAAAAATTAATTATTAAAAAGAAAATAGTTACGTTGTGTCAACTCCAACAACTTCAAAAATAACTTTAAATTAGGGCCCTGGTAAAGAGGATTATCCGTGAGAAGTGTACGGACAGCCTCTAGGCCATCAGCATGTGGTATGCATGTGTATACATTTTTTACATCGATAGTCACCATGATGCAATTATTTGGCACAACCTGTAAATCAGACAATTTGTTAAGCAAGGACGTAGTATCTTTTAAATAATGAATATTAGATTGAACACAAGGCTGAAGTAAATGATCAAGATATATGGAAATTTTTTGGTACTATGATCCTCGTGCCGATATGATTGGCCGCCCTGGTGGAAATTGGCTGTCTTTGTGGATTTTCGGCACAGAGTATAGTATAGGGATGATGGGAAATTTAGTTACTAGGGAGTCGTGTATCAATTGTGATATAGTCCCCTTTGTCCAAGCCTGATGTAAAATAGTATCCAATTCCATTTTATAGACAAGTGTAGGGTCACTTTGCAATTTCAAATAGGTGTGCGTATCTGCAAGCTGACGGTCCAGTTCGGCGATGTAGTCACCGATGTTTTGGACTACAATGGCCCCTCCCTTGTCCGCTGGGCGAACGATTATATCCTCATATTGGCTTAGTTGTTTAAGGGCTTGCCACTCTGACTAGGACAAATTAGAATGGTAAATCGGATTCTCTTTAATGATGTCCTGTACTTAATGATCGACAGTGCGGCAGAATGATTTGATGGATGGATTTTGGGACACTGGGTCAAACTTGGATCGCAATCGTAATGACGCTGGTAGAGATGAATGGACAGAATTGGACATAGGCTGTTGATTGAAATGCCTGATGACGATGTGATAATAAAATACATCGAAACGTTGCAGTTATACATGCCTGCATTATCGTGAGTTCATTTATCCGGGTGCTGCTTCCAAATTGCTGCTATACATATATATATATACACACATACACACACACATATATATATATATATATATATATATACAGATACATATTTATATACACTTGGATATTTATATATTAGGAATATTATAGTTTGACTAAAATATATTTAAAGATATATATATATATATATATATATATATATATATATCTCCTGATTAAAAGACTGCAGATGTCTTGAAACCCGAGGTCCGTGGAGCATACCTCCCAACTGTCCCGATTTTCGCAGGACAGTCCTGATTTCTTGGGACTGGGACAGTCTCCCAACTGCCCCACCACCACGGGACATGGCGGCCCATGGGTGGGACACCCATGGGCCGCCGTGTCCCGTGGTGGTGGGGCAGTTGGGAGACTCCTGCACTCGCTGCTCTGCTAAGTAAATCAGCGGTGAATAGACGCATGCACACAGCGTCTGTTCAATGGAGATAGAGAGACTAGGGGCAAGCCAGGTGCTCACAGAGCGCTGGTCATGTCCCCTTCAGTGACTGTAAATGTGGGCATGACTCATATCATGGCACTGCTGTGAGGCCACGCCCTTTCATACAAGCCATGGCCCGTTTTCGGATGTGCATATGCATTTTAAAATATTGGGAGGTATGCGTGGAGTGCCGGAGTGTCATCTTGTTCTTGTGAAGCTGGGGTAACACTTCTATTTAAATTCGGGAAAGCCACCCTGGTATTATACTTGTATTTATCGAGTGCCCTCACACATGCAAATATATATATATATATATATATATATATATATATATATACTGTACATACAGTGCTTGAAGTGTGCCAGTTTTAACCAGTGCTCCACTTAGGCGGTCAGCACTGGGGCAGTGACAGTATGACTGTTTCCAATGCCAGTCAAATGCGGCATTCAAATTTGGCACAAGTTGTGATCCAATCACGGCTCGTGGACTAGCAGCCTGGTGGACGCTCCTGATTAGCGGCTGGTCTGCGAGTCATGTTTGTATTTTGTCTCATGACGAGGAGCAGGACTGGCCCAACCGCCACACTGGGGAGGGTGCCGCAAATGGTGACGTGTGGAGCTGTGCTTCAGTGCGGTGAAAGGAGCTGTGGTGTAGTGCGGTGCGGAGAGCTGTGCTGCAGTGAGGAGAGTTGTGTGGTGAGCGGAGCTGTGGTGTAGTGTAGAGAGGGGAGCTGTGCTGTAGTGTGATGAGGGGAGCTGTGCAGTGAGCAGCACTGTGGTGTAGTGTAGAGAGGGGAGCTGTGCTGTAGTGTGATGAGGGGAGCTGTGCAGTGAGCAGAGCTGTGGTGTAGTGTAGAGAGGGGAGCTGTGCTGCAGTGTGGTGAGGGAAGCTGTGCAGTGAGCAGAGCTGTGGTGTAGTGTAGAGAGGGGAGCTGTGCTGCAGTGTGGTGAGGGAAGCTGTGCAGTGAGCAGAGCTGTGGTGTAGTGTGGGGAGGGGAGCTGTGCTGTAGTGTGGTGAGGGTAGCTGTGCAGTGAGCAGAGCTGTGGTGCAGTGGAGAGGAGAGCTGTGCTGTAGTGTGGTGAGGGTAGCTGTGCAGTGAGCAGAGCTGTGGTGCAGTGGAGAGGGGAGCTGTGCTGTAGTGTGGTGAGGGAAGCTGTGCAGTGAGCAGAGCTGTGGTGTAGTGTGGGGAGGGGAGCTGTGCAGTGAGCAGGGCTGGCTCCTGGCCTACTAGCACCCTGAACGAAAACATGTACCCCCCCCCCCCCAGGAAAAGTGGGTGTGGCCTCTTGGAAAGTGGGCGTGGCCTCATAACTTCATATTATTAGACTATAAATAAATATGTTTTCACACCCCCTCTACGCACACAATTAGCAGCCTTACACATAACAGCCACAGTAGTGTTCCTTACACACAATGTCTCCAGTATAGTGTCAGATACACGTAATGTCTACAGTATAGTGCCAGATACACAATGTGCAGTGCCAGATAGACATGATATGCCCCCCAGCAGTGCCAGCTACACACAATATGCCCCCCAGCAGTGCCAGCTACACAATAGTGTTCACTTTTTAGGGCAGGGAGGGCACATTTTTTAAGTTAGGAGGGCAAGATGATGTACATACTGTAATGCTTGTTGCTCATCTACCTACATGGTAAAGCATGGACAGTGCGCGCCGAAGGCGCGCAGCAAAAATGTAGGGGCGTTGCTTCGTGGGGAAGGAGCGTGGCCACATAATAGTGGCAATTCGCATTACACCACACAGTAGTGCAGTTAATACACACTGCACCAGGTAGAACCTACTAGACACTTTGCGCCAGGCAGAGCACGTTAGACACTTTGCGCCAGGCAGAGCACGTTAGACACTTTGCGCCAGACAGAGCACGTTAGACACTTTGCGCCAGGCAGAGCACGTTAGACACTTTGCGCCAGGCAGAGCACGTTAGACACATTGCCTAGCCACAAACGCCTAGCGGAAACACTAAATTATATGCTCCCAAGCCGTGCCAGCTACACATGACATGCCCCCCAGCAGTGCCAGCAACACATGACATGTCCCCCAGCAATGCCAGATACATAAATGGCCACACAGTGCCAGATATGTAGATACAGAAAAGCCCCCACAGTGCCATTAAATGCCCCCACAGTGCAAGATAAATGCCCCCACAGTGCCAGATAAAAGCCCCCACAGTGCCAGATACAGAAAAGCCCCCACAGTGCCAGATAAATGCCCACAGTGCCAGATAAATGTCCCCACAGTGCCAGATAAATGCCCCCACAGTGCCAGATAAATGCCCCCACAGTGCCAGATAAATGTCCCCACAGTGCCAGATAAATGCCCCCACAGTGCCAGATAAATGCCCCCAAAGTGCCAGATAAATGTCCCCACAGTGCCAGATAAATGTCCCCACAGTGCCAGATAAATGCCCACAGTGCCAGATAAATGCCCCCACTGTGCCAGAAATGCCCCCAGTGTGCCAGAAATGCCCCCAGTGTGCCAAATACATAAATGCCCCCACAGAGCCAGATATGCCCCCACAGAGCCAGATATGCCCCCACAGAGCCAGAAATGTACCAGATATGCCCCCAGTGTGCCAGATAAATGCCCCCAGTGTGCCAGATAAATGCCCCCAGTGTGCCAAATATGCCCCCACAGTGCCAGATATGCCCCCCACAGAGCCAGAAATGCCCCCACTGTGCCAGATATGCCCCCCACAGTGCCAGATATGCCCCGTGTGCCAGATATGCCCCCACAGTGCCAGATATACCCCCACAGTGCCAGATAAATGCCCCCACAGTGCCAGATAAATGCCCCCAGTATGCCAGATAAATGCCCCCAGTGTGCCAGATAAATGCCCCAGTGTGCCAGATATGCCCCCACAGTGCCAGATATGCCCTTACAGAGCCAGAAATGCCCCCACAGTGCCAGAAATGCCCCCCACAGTGCCAGATATGCCCCCAGTGTGCCAGATATGCCCCCAGTGTGCCAGATCTGCCCCCAGTGTGCCAGATCTGCCCCCAGTGTGCCAGAAATGCCCCCAGTGTGCCAAAAATGCCCCCACGGTGCCAGATATGCCCCCACAGTGCCAGATTAATTCCCCCCCCCCAATACCTTCGGCGCTGAGAGGGGGAGGAGTACTGCTGAGCCTGTCCGAGTGCGGTAGTGCGGCCGGGCGAGTGCGGGTCCGGGTCCAGGTGCGGGCGGCCGGGCGGCCACTTGTGTGCGCTATGCGCGCTGCGCGGCGCCGGCGTCTGACGTTAGACACCGGCGCCGCGCAGCGCGCATAGCGCACACACGGCCGGGCCAATGCTGCACGGGGCCGGCTCCAGCTTCGAATATGGCGGCGCCAGCGCGCGGCGCCCATTAAGGGTGGCGCCCTGTGCGGCCGCTCTATTCGAACATGCCTAGAGCCGGCCCTGGCAGTGAGCAGGGCTGTGCTGCAGTGTGGTGAGGGGAGCTGTGGTATAGTGCAGAGAAGGGAGCAGTGTTGCAGTGCAGTGAGGGGAGCTGTGCAGTGAGTGGAATTGTGGTGTAGTCTGGTGAGCAGAGCTGTGGTGTAGCAAGGAGAGGGGAGCTATGCTGCAGTGTGGAGAGGTGAGATGTGCGGTGAGCAGAGCTGTGCTGTAGTGCAGAGAGGGAAGCTGTGCTTCATTGCAGTAAGTGGAACTGTGCGGTTAGTGGAACTGTGGTATAATGCGTTGAGGGTAGCCGTAGCTGTGGTGTGAAGTGGGGTTTATGGAAATATCAGGATGACACAGCCCTTGGGCATGCCTAATTAAATCTCTCCTGATATTTCCATACCACTACTTCAACCACTTTTCTTCCTTTGGCCACTGGTAGCTATACCCTCCATGGTGCTAGCCACACCCCATAGCACAGACCACACCCCATCAGCACTGGGCATACCACCATGCTGCTCACACCCCCTGTGACAGCGCACAATAGGCCCTTCATACATTTCCATACCTCCCAACTTTGATGGCTGTTAAGGAGGGACATTGGCGCGGCGTAGCTGCGCCCGCCAGGAAAAAGGGGGCGTGGCTTCGCGGGAGTGCCGCATTCGCGAGCCACGCCCCCGGTTTTCGTCACTTTGGGGGAACGCCCAGCGCTCTGTGAGCTGCTGGGATGCCCCCTCTGCCTCTGTCTCTAGTTAATAGACGCTGTGCGCATGCAGGGGAGGCAGATATAACATGTGCAGAAAGAGTTAGATTTGGGTGGGTTATTTTGTTTCTGTGCAGGGTAAATACTGGCTGCTTTATTTTTACACTGCAAATTAGATTGCAGATTGAACACATCACACCCAAATCTAACTCTCTCTGCACATGTTAAATCTGCCTCCCCTGCAGTGCACATGGTTTTGCCCAACCGCTAAAAAAATTCCTGCTGCGATCAACTTGGAATTACCCCCTTTGTCTCCAGCAACTTTATCTCCATCCAAGTCTTAGTAAATAGACCCCTAAATAACAAAGGGCTCTCAAGTTAAGTTCATGAATGTTGTACCGGTATTAGTGATGGAAGGGGTGGGAGAAGGAGAGACAGGGGGCGGCTTCAAAAAAGGGGAAGCTACAAGAGAAAGTAATTAAAACAGATAATTGACAAGTGCCACCAACAGCGTTCCCTAATCCGGAGTGCTATGTGCGGTGGCACACTGCACAAATACCTAGTTACGGCACTGATTAGCTCTGCAATTGGTTGCTTCGCTTCTGAGTTACTGTATGTGGCAAAACATCTGCCTGCAATTTACAATGCTTCACGTGGAGTGATTGGAAAACGTGTCAGTTGGTGAATTCTCCCTGTGCACCTGTTGGGTGACCTGGAACATGTGACCCACTGGGTGGGCTTGGAACTGTGACAGTTATTTGCAGCCACCCACTAAGCAGGGATTTTTCCAAATTCAACTACTAAGGGTGAGCCCATCAACCTTTTCCTGGTTGAAACTGGGCACATCAGCTAGTAAGATTATTATTTGGGGTGTTTTTAGTAGTATCAAAATTTTGGGGAGGGGGGATAAGTTCATAAAGAAACACAAATAAGTAGTTAAATAACAAACTTGTATTTTTTACTGAAATATACTGTAACTGTAAGTAGAGCAATCAATTTAAGTACAATTAAATTTCAACAGGATAGAAAAACAGAATATAACAGATGCTCACACTCCCTCTCGTTCTGCTGTCATTCTCAGTCTCCAGTGTCAACTTCAAGTTTATTATAATAATTATAATTTAAAGACAGGTCTGGTTAACAAGGTAACAAGTTTTATTTGATGGTAGCTGCAGGCAATGCAACAAAGAATGCTGGTGCAACCCACACACCATTGTATAGGAGTCCTGACTCTGAAGAGGAAACAGACAATTGTGTTTACATGTAACTAGCCGGTCTACTCGTTCTTTGCACAGGAGTTTCTGATTTTCATTGTTGTAAATATAAATGAGTGTTACAAATTGGGTAAATCTATAGAGATGTAAATTTGAGATGTCTTAATGTAAGCAAATATTAATTAGAGATGAGCGGGTTTGGATCTCAGAGATCCGAAATCCCCCTGAACTTCACTATCCGAGCCGGGAACTGAGTCCAGCTCAGGACTTCCCACCAGACTTGGATCCCAGAACAAGGCAAAACGCCATTATCCCGCTGTCTGATTGTCACAGGTTTTGGATTCCATATAAAGAGCCGCGCGTTGCCGCCATTTTCACTCCGGACTTGGGGAGTGAGGGAGACAGACTTCTGTCTCTCTGTGGGTGGTGGCGTTGGGTGGAGTCAGTGTGTGCTCTCTAGGGGTGCTGTCCTGTAACTGTGGTCACTTGTCACTGTGCTGTTAGTGGTGCTGCAGCTGTATATGTGTGTTGCTGTCCTGTCACTGTTCTGTACCGGGGCCCTGTCTTGTATGCTGTAAAATTACAGGGGTGCTGTGAAAATAAATGTACACTGGCCCTGTCTTGTATGCTGCAAAAATAAAGGGGTGCTGTGAAAATATATGCACACTGGCCCTGTCTTGTATGCTGTAAAAATTTGAGGGGTGCTGTGAAAATAAAGGGGCACTGTTCTGTGTGCTGTGATAATAAAGGGGTGCTGTCCTATGAAATGGAGAACATAAATTTGGAGGAAAAAATAGTGAAAGATCAGTAACCACTTCCAGTTCCTAGTACAAGTGCTGAAGCTGCTGCTGCCACCAGTCATGACATTGATGATGCATTTCCATCAACGTCGTCTGCTAAGGCCAATGTCCTATATGATAGAGGGCACGTAAAATCCAAGAAGCAAAAATTAGGAACCAAAAAAAAATAATTATCTGATAAAAAACGTAAAATTGACAATATGCCGTTCATGACACGAAGTGGCAAGGAAAGGCTAAGGCCTTGGCCTATGTTCATGACTGGTGGTTCAACTTCTCATGAAGATGGAAACCCTCCTCCGTCTCAAAAAATGTAAAAAATAAAGCTTGTTAAAGCACAGGAAAATACAACTGTGTATTCAGAGATATCACAAATCCCCAAGGAAGAGTCCAAGTGTGTCCGTGGTTGCGATGTCTAGGCTTGACCTTCCCAAGACTGTATGGGAAGAGGAGGCTCCTACCACCATTTGCACACCCCGTGCAAGTGCTGGGAGGAGCACCGCCAGTCAAGTTGCTGATACTGAGATTGAGGATGTCACTGTATATGTACTGTACACCAGGATGAGGAGGATATGGGTGTAGCTGGCACAGCGGAGGAAGTTGACGATGAGGATTCTGATGATGATGTGGTTTGTTTGAATAAGGAACCAGTGGAGACAGTTGTTGGCCATGGGATGAACAGGTGTCAAGCCATCTGTTGCCTTTGTCAATCCATAATAAGTAGGGGTAAGGCTGTTAACCACCTAGGAACATCCTCCCTCACCTGCAGCGCAACCATCATAAGTCATTGTCAAGTTCAGAAACTTTGGATAATAGAGTAAGCAGTCCACTGACACCTAAGTGATGTGGTTTGTTTGAATATTATTTCTCTGTGAGGATGTATACATTGAAGGGGGGGCTGAATCTGAGGATGAGGATGACATCTTGCCTCTGTAGAGACAGTTTGTGCAAGGAGAGCTTAATTGCTTCTTATTTGGTGGGGGCCCAAACAAACCAATCATTTCAGCCACAGTCGTGTGGCAGACCTTGTCGCTGAAATGATTGGTTTGTTAAAGTGTACATGTCCTGTTTATACAACATAAGGGTGGGTGGGAGGGCCAAAGAACAATTCCATCTTGCACATATTTTCTTTGCTACATCATTCCAAGGGTGCTGCCCTATATGGGGTGCTGACCCTCTGTCCTATCAGTCCAGGGATTCTGCCCCACTACCATTTAAGTCCAGGGGTTCTGCTGCCTGTCTGCTGTGCTGTGTAATTCTCCAGGGGTGCTGCCTATGCTGTATAAGTCAGGGGTGCTGCCTATCTGCTGTATAAGTCCCGAGACACTGCCGAATAATTACAGGGGTGCTGCTGTGCTTGATTCTAGGTTTAAATTAAAGCCTAAAGCAGAATATGAAACAAGCTTCAACATCACAAACAGATTTGTGAAAACATACAGCCGCAAAGGTGGACATGGAAATTGCAATTTTGACGAAGTGTTTTCCAATGAGACCACATTTGTGGCCAAAGTCAGTCAGACTCAGAAGAGACAGAATCATAATACAGTGCAACTGTCTGAGAAAACTAGATGTCCCAAACACACCTATGTCTATATGTCTGCCATATAATTCCAGGGTTGCCCTGTCTGAACCAGCTCATTTACATCTTCTTGTGTGCACTGTGTACCCAGCATTAGAGAGAGGTTCTTCTCAATTATTTCATGTTAGGTATTCACTCAAATGAATGGCTCCAATTAGTCAACCTTAATTTTGATTTATTATTACTAATGTTCCACATTTTGGGATTATTTATTTACAAGATGCGCGTTTGTTGTACAGGATTCTTTTCCTAAGGGCTACGTAGGGTTATTGCAAGACCTCACGGTGTTGGAAGAAAAGAGTTTCAGTGATCTTGCATTGCATCAGCTTTCCATTGCACTGCAGCACTAGATGGGCTAGGAGCTCCTGTGAGGCACAGTTACTGAATAAAGCCCAGTATGGAGTCTCATGGTGGTTTACAGCCAGGAAGATGTCTGGCTTGCCAGGCTGAGGCATGCTGTGGGCACAGAGGTTAGCATTGCTTCCTCTCACAGTCCTACTTATAGTATGAAATGAGTTTGGACTGTAGAGTGGTAAGCTCCACTAGGGCAGGGTCTCAATAACAAAAAATTCACTGCACAGTCCTGCTTAGTACTGTACCAAACCCACCGGAACTCATATTGCCCCATCCGGGGCTGCTGTGGGGGCTCAGGAGGGGCTAGTAAAACATCCAAGGGGCTGCTTTATTTAAAAATAAAATATAAATAAAATAAACAAGACACACCGGTATGCTCACATGTGTGTAACTGGCACATACAGGTATGCTGACATGCGTGTAACTGGAAGCTGTAAAAAATGAAAATAAGGCATCTGCCACAAAATATGTAAATAAAAATGCAATAAAAAAAATGGAAAAAAAGAAACCCATGAGATTTTCACAAAATAAGTCTCCAGACTCCGTGGAGGGGAAAATATCCAATCTTGATCTTGTGGTATAAACCAGTTTATTTGCATCCCAGCATTAAATCTGAGATTATCTTAATCCCTGAAAATGGAGAAGGGGGTACAATTTTGGAGGCTTTGGCACCTAGTTTTTCAGTTTGTCCAGAAATGTGATAATTATATACTTGCTTGAATGAAGTCCTTTCCATTCCACACAGAGGCGGAACTACCGCCAGTGCAAGCAGTGCGTTGCACTGGGGCCCGCCTCTGTCCAGGGGCCCAAGCATGTAATGAGTCAAATTGACTCATTACATGCCGCTGTGCGCTGCGGGCAACCGCTGCCCACAGCGCACAGCCGCACACAGTGGAGAGGAGCAGCGGCACGGACGGGGGAAGGAGGAGGAGGGAGGTGAAGGAGGGAGCCGCAGCAGCGCTTTGTTACTGGTGGAGGCGCTGCTGCCCCTCTGCTTCACTATAGGCTGTCTTCCGAGAACAGCCTATAGTGAAGCAGAGGGGCAGCAGCGCCTCCACCAATGACACAGCGCTGCTGCGGCTCCCTCCTCCACCTCCCTCCTCCTCATTTTCTACTGCCCAGGAATCGTCAGAAGCTGCACCGAGGAGCCTGAGCCAGCGGAGAGGGTAAGTATAATTCTTCTTTCTTTCTTTCTTTCTTTCTTTCTTTCTTTCTTTCTTTCTTTCTTTCTTTCTTTCTTTCTTTCTTTCTTTCTTTCTTTCTTTCTTTCTTTCTTTCCTACAAAAAAGGGGGACTGTGTGCCGCAATGTTTAAAAACGGGGAATCTGCCTGCCGCAATGTGTAAAAATGGTGAATCTGCCTGCCGCTATGTGTAAAAATGGGGAATCTGCTTTCCGCAATGTGTAAAAATGGGGAATCTGCCTGTCGCAATGTGTAAAAACGGGGAATCTGCCTGCCGCAATGTGTAAAAACGGGGAATCTGCCTGCCGCAATGTGTAAAAACGGGGAATCTGCCTGCCGCAATGTGTAAAAATGGGGAATCTGCCTGCCGCTATGTGTAAAAATGGGGAATCTGCTTTCCGCAATGTGTAAAAATGGGGAATCTGCCTGTCGCAATGTGTAAAAACGGGGAATCTGCCTGCCGCAATGTGTAAAAATGGTGAATCTGCCTGCCGCTATGTGTAAAAATGGGGAATCTGCTTTCCGCAATGTGTAAAAATGGGGAATCTGCCTGTCGCAATGTGTAAAAACGGGGAATCTGCCTGCCGCAATGTGTAAAAACGGGGAATCTGCCTGCCGCAATGTGTAAAAACGGGGAATCTGCCTGCCGCAATGTGTAAAAATGGGGAATCTGCCTGCCGCTATGTGTAAAAATGGGGAATCTGCTTTCCGCAATGTGTAAAAATGGGGAATCTGCCTGTCGCAATGTGTAAAAACGGGGAATCTGCCTGCCGCAATGTGTAAAAACGGGGAATCTGCCTGCCGCAATGTGTAAAAACGGGGAATCTGCCTGCCGCAATGTGTAAAAATGGGGAATCTGCCTGCCGCTATGTGTAAAAATGGGGAATCTGCCTGCCGTAATGTGTAAAAACGGGGAATCTGCCTGCCGCAATGTGTTAAAAGGGGGAATCTGCCTGCCGCTATGTGTAACAAGGACACGCTGTCTGCCGCAATGTGTAAAAAGGGGAAATCTGCCTGCCGTAATGTGTAACAAGGGCACGCTGTCTGCCGTTATGTGAAAAAAGTGTACGCTGTCTGCCGCTATGTTTAACAAGGGCACGCTGTCTGCCGTTATGTGAAAAAAGTGTACGCTGTCTGCCGCTATGTGTAACAAGGACACGCTGTCTGCCGCAATGTGTAAAAAGGGGGAATCTGCCTGCCGTAATGTGTAACAAGGGCACGCTGTCTGCCGTTATGTGAAAAAAGTGTACGCTGTCTGCCGCTATGTTTAACAAGGGCACGCTGTCTGCCGTTATGTGAAAAAAGTGTACGCTGTCTGCCGCTATGTGTAACAAGGGCACGCTGTCTGCCGTTATGTGTAAAAAGGGGATGCTGTCTGCCGTTATGTGTAAAAAGGGCACGCTGTCTGCCGTTATGTGTAAAAAAGGAGGACGCTGTCTGCCGTAATGTGTAAAAAGGGGACGCTGTCTGCTGTAATGTGTAAAAAGAGGAATCTGTCCGCCGTAAGGTGTCAAAGTGTCTCTACCTGGTGTAGTGGCGCTACTGTGCGGCGTAATTTGAATAATGGAGACTACTGTGCACCGTTTTATGAATTGGTATTATTTTGTGGCCACACCCCTTCCCCACGAAGCCACGCCACTATGTATTTTTGCGCGCACTGCCCCTGTTTTGCATGCAGGGGTGGGGCTCCAATGCCGTTTCTTGCACACAGTGCTAAAATGTCTAGTTACGGCACTGTTGCTAGGTATCCACTTCCCTGAGCAGGTCCCCCCTCACCAGATCCTCTCCAGGGGTGAGGGGGTGGACTTGGATGGGATGGGGGGGGAGGGGCAAGCCATTTTGTCGCACATGGGCCCACCGCTCGCTGGTTCCGCCACTGATTCCACACCAATATAGGAGAGGAGGTGAAAGCCTGTGTGCTGTTCCTGATTGCGTGTACCTCTCTAATTTTTAATCACCTTCTTGACAACTGTCCTCTTCCTCTTGCCTCTTCTCATAATGTGAAAAGTCATCAAATATGGAGGTGGTACAATATGTTTGTAGCTAGCTATGATTCGGAGAACTTTTTCCAGGGGAACCACCTGTCGCTGAAATGATGGGTTTATTAAACTGTGCATGTCCTGTTTATACAACATAAGGGTGGGTGGGAGGGCCCAAGGACAATTCCATCTTTCACCTCTTTTTTTTTTTCTTTTTCATTATGTGCTTTTTGGGGCCTAGTTTTTAAAACTGCCATCCTGTCTGCCACTGCAGTGCCACTCCTAGATGGGCCAGGTGTTTGTGCCGCACACTTGTGTCGCTTAGTCATGCAGCAACCTCGGTGCAACCTTTTAGCCTAAAAACAATATTGTGAGATGTGAGGTGTACAGAATAGACTGGAAATGAGTGGAAATGAAAGTCATTGATGTTAATAATACCCTAAACATCTTAGTGATATTTGGTGGACCCCCTTCTTTAAAGTAAACCTTCATTACCTTCACAACCAGAAATAAAGACACGGAGACTTGAATTTTGGCAGAAAAATTGCTAGCTATTTATTTGTCCCTAACCAATAGCAAACCTGTAAATAGAAAATTTTATTAAGATGCCGATCCAGCCGGCATATGGTGGCAGCAAAAAGAACGGCTCTATTAACCTAAATTAACCTTAAATTACTAAAACTTCGAAACGATCCTAATTTTAATACAACCATCACACACCGGTAATAGGTGACAACTCAACCCCCACAGTGACTACCCACCGCTCCTGGGTGCCCTGCCGCTGCCTTCCCGGATGGGTGGTCAAGCGGCCAATAAGTCGATGGAGGTGAGTGCACCTAAACCATACTAAACTGTAAAACACTACAGTTTACCATACAAATAGAAAACTGCCGTTCTTTTCCGCCAATAAATAGCCAACGATAAAACCAGCCAACAACTTAACGCCAAGGCACCACGTGCCAGAATCTCTGACCACAAGGGCGGGAGGGTGGGAAGGCAAAATCCCCACAAGAGAGATCTAAAATGGCCTCACCTTTCTTATATATCACAAACCCTCCCCTTCAAAAAAGGCTGTACTTTCCTCACAGCTAGGTCCACCCCTCACCAGATGTTTAACTCTTTCCTTTCCTATGCAGTCAATTCTCTCTCCTAAACATCTTAGTGATATTTGGTGGACCCCCTTCTTTAAAGTAAACCTTCATTACCTTCACAACCAGAAATAAAGACACGGAGACTTGAGTTTTGGCAGAAAAATTGCTAGCTATTTATTTGTCCCTAACCAATAGCAAACCTGTAAATAGAAAATTTTATTAAGATGCCGATCCAGCCGGCATATGGTGGCAGCAAAAAGAACGGCTCTATTAACCTAAATTAACCTTAAATTACTAAAACTTCGAAACGATCCTAATTTTAATACAACCATCACACACCGGTAATAGGTGACAACTCAACCCCCACAGTGACTACCCACCGCTCCTGGGTGCCCTGCCGCTGCCTTCCCGGACGGGTGGTCAAGCGGCCAATAAGTCGATGGAGGTGAGTGCACCTAAACCATACTAAACTGTAAAACACTACAGTTTACCATACAAATAGAAAACTGCCGTTCTTTTCCGCCAACAGCGAAAGACTCATCCCCAAAGTCTTCGCACCGCCACCATAACCTACCCTAACTCCTGCAAAACAAAACCAAGATCCTCCAGGAACAACATCATCCCCTCATTGGATAGATGTACCCCATCAGGCCGGAAAAGGTGGCTGTCTCTGAACCGAATCCTAGGGTGGCGAACCACCCTCCCTCCGTGGGACAGCACCCACTTTGCCACCGCCCCGTTCACCTTTTTCCGGGCCTCATCAATCTGGCGACCATCCGCCACACCCCTCCAACTCAACCTCGGCACCATCAATGAAAAAACCAACACACAATTGGTCCATGCCGCGGTCACACTTGCCAGATCATGTATCATGGCCCACCGCGGATCCAAGGATGTCCTCTTCCCCAGGTCGTTGCCACCTAGATGGACAACCAAGACCCTAGGGACTCCATGCTTGCTGGCCTGACTAACGAGCCTACTCTTCAGCTCGCTCCACATCATCCCTCGCCAACCAAGCCATCTGACACCCTGTGCTCCAGGCAACGCCTGAGCCCCCTCCGAGGCCACAAACTTGGCTGCCCAGTATACGTAAGAGTGGCCGACCACCCAAATAGCCAAATCGTCTTCAAACCAACCTGAAGGGGAAAAAGGGGTAAAATTGATTACTAAAAGGCTCCCTTAAATGCTTATACCTGAAGGATCTGCCAAAAAGAAAAAACTTTAGATCTCGCCATTGCAGCAGTCACGGCCTAGCCGATCTGCACCATGCTTCGTTGCCAATTTGAAGCGAACATAGACACACAAAGGGGAAGTTCAAATAAAATCAAACGAAATAAAAACAGGAGGGGGGGGGTATAAAGTGGGAAACACATGTAATAACTCAGCTGGAGGTGAAAGCGTAAAGACCTACTGAGGGACTCTGATTAGAACAGATTAGCCGAATTGTAGATTAGAATTCAGTCCGTCAAGTCAGGCAAAAAATCGCAAAATAACTCCAGACCCCCGCTGCCGACTCATGCCAGCAACGACGAGTAGCTAATCCCTGAGTAGGATAAAAAGGGGGAACACCAACAGACGCACAATACCATACTGACAGAACTGTAAACAACATAATACAACGCAAATAAACACAGCACCATGCGCAATCCGACCTCTCATGCAACGGGGCGAATATATCGTCTGTAACTTGACGACTTCCATCACCCCACCGCCTGGATTTCAGTTCTGGACAAACCCGCCGCCGCAGCCGACGTCGCAGCGCCTATTCGGAAGGAATGGGTACCGAACTCAGCGGGTGGGAGGCCCAAGCTCGCCAAACAACGGCTTAGCATCCAACGAAACTGGTATTTCGTCAACGGCCGTCCGTCATAGTGCAATAGCCATGACCCCCTCCTCACGGGTCGCACCGCCACATATTGCACAGCTAGACCTACTGGGCAAACGCCCTCCTCCTGCGCCGGAACCAAAGTGACCCAGCGACCTCTCCCCACTTGGTCCGTCTTAGAGTGCCGCAATCTGCACAGCAAGGACCTCTCACCCACTACCACGTCTTCGACCAGCATGCGCGAATCCGCTCTCTTAGAAGG
>NC_086451.1:431545662-431553162 GCF_028390025.1 Pseudophryne corroboree
TCACCGCCAGCGGGTGGGCTCGGAATTCTTAGCCTTTTCCTCGCACCCCGAGTTGCGGGAGAATGTGAAGGAGGAGCTGTTGACGGGTCACGTTCCGCTTGACTTGACAATTTTCTCACCAGCAGGTCTTTGAACCTCTGCAAACTTGTGTCTGCTGGAAAGAGAGATACAACGTAGGTTTTAAATCTAGGATCGAGCACGGTGGCCAAAATGTAGTGCTCTGATTTCAACAGATTGACCACCCGTGAATCCTGGTTAAGTGAATTAAGGGCTCCATCCACAAGTCCCACATGCCTAGTGGAATCGCTCTGTTTTAGCTCCTCCTTCAATGTCTCCAGCTTCTTCTGCAAAAGCCTGATGAGGGGAATGACCTGACTCAGGCTGGCAGTGTCTGAACTGACTTCACATGTGGCAAGTTCAAAGGGTTGCAGAACCTTGCACAACGTTAAAATCATACTCCACTGCGCTTGAGTCAGGTGCATTCCCTCTCCTTTGCCTATATCATGGGCAGATGTATAGGCTTGAATGGTCCTTTGATGCTCCTCCATCCTCTGAAGCATATAGAGGGTTGAATTCCACCTCATTACCACCGCTTGCTTCAGATGATGGCAGGGCAGGTTCAGGAATGTTTGCTGGTGCTCCAGTCTTCGGCACGCGGTGGCTGAATGCCGAAAGTGGCCCGCAATTCTTCGGGCCACCGACAGCATCTCTTGCACGCCCCTGTCGTTTTTTTAAATAATTCTGCACCACCAAATTCAATGTATGTGCAAAACATGGGACGTGCTGGAATTTCCCCAAATGTAATGCATGCACAATATTGGTGGCGTTGTCTGATGTCACAAATCCCCAGGAGAGTCCAATTGGGGTAAGCCATTCTGCGATGATGTTCCTCAGTTTCCGTAAGAGGTTGTCAGCTGTGTGCCTCGTATGGAAAGCGGTGATACAAAGCGAAGCCTGCCTAGTAACGAGTTGGCGTTTGCGAGATGCTGCTACTGGTGCCGCCGCTGCTGTTCTTGCTACGGGAGGCAATACATCTACCCAGTGGGCTGTCACAGTCATATAGTCCTGAGTCTGCCCTGCTCCACTTGTCCACATGTCCGTGGTTAAGTGGACATTGGGTACAACTGCATTTTTTAGGACACTGGTGACTCTTTTTCTGACGTCTGTGTACATTTTCGGTATCGCCTGCCTAGAGAAATGGAACCCAGATGGTATTTGGTACCAGGGAAACAGTACCTCAAAAAAGTCTCTAGTTGCCTGTGAATTAACGGTGGATACTGGAACCACGTTTCTCACCGCCCAGGCTGACAAGACCTGAGTTATCCGCTTTGCAGCAGGATGACTGCTGTGATATTTATTCTTCCTCGCAAAGGACTGTTGGACAGTCAGTTGCTTACTGGAAGTAGTACAGGTGGTTTTCCAACTTCCCCTCTGGGATGACAATCGACTCCCAGCAGCAACAACAGCAGCGCAAGCAGCAGTAGGCGTTACATCGGAGGAATGCCAGGCAGGAGAGGGCTCGTCAGACTTGCCAGTGATATGACCTGCAGGACTATTGGCTTTCCTGTGTAAGGTGGAAATTGACACTGAGGGAGTTGGTGGTGTGGTTTGCAGGAGCTTGGTTACAAGAGAAAGGGATTTAGTGGTCAGTGGACTGCTTCCGCTGTCATCCAAAGTTTTTGAACTTGTCACTAACTTCTGATGAATGCGGACCAGGTGACGTATAAGGGAGGATGTTCCTAGATGGTTAACGTCCTTACCCCTACTTATTACAGCTTGACAAAGGCAACACACGGCTCGACACCTGTTGTCCGCATTTGTGTTGAAATAATTCCACACCGAAGAGGTGATTTTTTTTTTATTTTGACCAGGCATGTCAATGGCCATATTCGTCCCATGGACAACAGGTGTCTCTCCGGGTGCCTGACTTAAACAAATCACCTCACCATCAGAATCCTCCTTGTCAATTTCCTCCCCAGCGCCAGCAACACCCATATCCTCATCCTGGTGTACTTCAACAGTGACATCTTCAATTTGACTATCAGGAACTGGACTGCGGGTGCTCCTTCCAGCACTTGCAGGGGGCGTGCAAATGGTGTAAGGCGCAAGCTCTTCCCGTCCAGTGTTGGGAAGGTCAGGCATCGCAACCGACACAATTGGACTCTCCTTGGGGATTTGTGATTTAGAAGAACGCACAGTTCTTTGCTGTGCTTTTGCCAGCTTAAGTCTTTTCATTTTTCTAGCGAGAGGATAAGTGCTTCCATCCTCATGTGAATCTGAACCACTAGCCATGACCATAGGCCAGGGCCTCAGCTGTTCCTTGCCACTCCGTGTCGTAAATTGCATATTGGCAAGTTTATGCTCTTCATCAGACACTTTCAATTTTGATTTTTTTGGGTCATTTTACTGAACTTTTGTTTTTTGGATTTTACATGCTCTCTACTATGACATTGGGCATCGGCCTTGGCAGACGACGTTGATGGAATTTCATCGTCTCGGCCATGACTAGTGGCAGCAGCTTCAGCATGAGATGGAAGTGGATCTTGATCTTTCCCTATTTTAACCTCCACATTTTTGTTCTCCATTTTTTAATGTGTGGAATTATATGCCAGTATCAATAGCAATGGCCTACTACTATATATACTGCGCACAACTGAAATGCACCACAGGTATGGATGGAGAGTATACTTGACGGCACAGAGGTAGGTAGAGCAGTGGCCTTCCGTACCGTACTGCTATATATACTGGTGGTCACTGTCAGCAAACTGCAAAAGTAAAATGCACCACAGGTATAGAATCTAGATAGATAGTAAACTTGACGACACAGAGGTAGGTAGAGCAGTGGCCTTCCGTACCGTACTGCTATATATACTAGTGGTCACTGTCAGCAAATGGCAAAACTAAAATGCACTACAGACATAGAATCTAGATGGATAGTATACTTGACGACACAGAGTTAGGTAGAGCAGTGGCCTTCGATACCGTACTGCTATATATACTGGTGGGCACTGTCAGCAAACTGCAAAACTAAAATGCACCACAGGTATAGAATCTAGATGGATAGTATACTTGACGACACAGAGGTAGGTAGAGCAGTGGCCTTCCGTACCGTACTGCTATATATGCTGGTGATCACTGTCAGCAAACTGCAAAACTAAAATGCACCACAGGTATAGAATCTAGATGGATAGTATACTTGACGACACAGAGGTAGGTAGAGCAGTGGCCTTCTGTACCGTACTGCTATATATACTGGTGGTCGCTGTCAGCAAAACTCTGCACTGTACTCCTCCTATATAATATACTGGTGGTCCCCAGTCCCCACAATAAAGCAGTGTGAGCACAGATATATGCAGCACACTGAGCACAGATATGGAGTGTTTTTCAGGCAGACAACGTATACTGGTGGTCACTGTCAGCAAAACTCTGCACTGTACTCCTCCTATATAATACAGCTGCTCCCCAGTCCCCACAATTAAGCAGTGTGAGCACAGATATATGCAACACACTGAGCACAGATATGGAGTGTTTTTCAGGCAGACAACGTATACTGGTGGTCACAGGTCAGCAAAACCCTGCACTGTACTCCTCCTATATAATATACTGGTGGTCCCCAGTCCCCGCAATAAAGCAGTGTGAGCACAGATATATGCAGCACACTGAGCACAGATATGGAGTGTTTTTCATGCAGACAACGTATACTGGTGGTCACTGTCAGCAAAACTCTGCACTGTACTCCTCCTATATAATACTGCTGCTCCCCAGTCCCCACAATTAAGAAATAAGCACAAATATTTGCATCAACATTAATAAACAGAGAGGATGCCAGCCACGTCCTCTCCCTAAAATTTCCAATGCACGAGTGAAAATGGCGGCGACGCGCGGCTGCTTATATAGAATCCGAATCTCGCGAGAATCCGACAGCGGGATGATGACGTTCCGGCGCGCTCGGGTTAACCGATCCATACGGGAGAATCCGAGTATGCCTCGGACCCGTATAAAATGGGTGAAGTTCGGGGGGGTTTGGTTTCCGAGGAACAGAACCCGCTCATCACTAATAAATATATACAGTATAGTGCCTATCCTTGTGTATCCTTCCTACATCCCTATAGATTGTAAGATTGCAAACAGAGCCTTCCGACCTCTATGTCTGTTATTACCCAGTTTGTCTTATCATTGTTGTTTACAACTGTAAAGTGCAACGGAATATGCTGTTCTATATAAAAAATACTGAAAATAAATAATAAACGTATTGACTACTTGTGAAAAGCCTTGTTCCCTTGTCCATTACTTTTACAGGCATGTGGTGGCTGCAATCACTACTATCACTTCTGTGCATATACAACCCTGTATACTATACTACACCTCCAAACTCCTTGGTTTGCCATCAGTGTTAGGGAGTGTAAGAAAAGGGGTGCAGACTTCAAAAACAATGGAAGAAGACAAACATGGAAGATGATAAGCTAATGAGTCAGTCATATTGAAGAATACCATTCCACAATCACCCACAAGAAAACAGAGATAATGTCAAGGGAAAACATGGAAGCAAACAATAGGCAAATTCATCTTTAACATACAGCGGAAATGCTTTTTAAACCATGCATCAGTGGCTGCCCAGTGGAAATTGATGTATGTATTACATCTATAGTGGGTAGGAGCAGCAGCCGGGCCCCCATCTCAGTCAGATCCCGGGACTGCAGAATCAGTTGTCCTCAGTGTCGGACTGGGACATGAAGGGCCCACCGGGGGAATGCAGTTATAGGGACCCATACTTACGGGTGTGGCCAGCCTACAAAGGGGGTGTGGCCAGCCTCCACAGAGGCTTGAAATACACAATAGTTTAGTGCAGTATAATGCAACATATCTACCATGTATAATACAAGTGCATAGTCTAGAACCTGATTCCTAGAAGAAGGAGTGGGCCCTCAGACAGTGGGGCCTACCGGTGGTTTCCCTGGTACCCCTGTGGGCCAGTCCGACCCTGGTTGTCCTTCCTTGATGGTAGTCCTAATGAACACTGTCATTAGGGATGGTGAGGCAAAACCATGAGTGTTCCTTGTAGAAATGTGTGCTAACCTCCGTGTTTTTTTTTTTTTTTTGTTCTAATTCATCATTGTGTCTTGTATGCAATAGGGTTTAAGGTAAAAATCCTGCGCACTCTATTGTGGCCTTTAGTGGTTCCTTACCCTGATGTGTCACCACACACACCTAAAGGATATACAATACAAAAACAATGGGATGGGAACCAACTGGTGGCGCAAATACTTAAACAAAATTTTTTGAAAATTACCTAGAGGCAGCTAGGACTAGGCAGTATTCTTGTGGGTTAAAGGTCCAGAGTCAAAGGACTTCTCAAATAGATTTCTCATAGGTGTCCAAAACCAAATGGTAACATGTAAAAAAACATAAATGGTACAAACTAGTTCAGAAAAAATCCCAGATGTGAAATGGGAAATGCTTCTTCCCGGATTCCTTTATACCGAAATGTCTATGGGGGGTGATGTTCTAGCCATACAGGTTCACCTCGGTGCGAAAGGTATTAAGGGCTCCTCACATGTATGCTTACTTAAAATAATTCCCAAACAAGCCTATAAAGGTTTCTTTAAATTCTTGGCTTATGAACTTTATATGCTCCAACAATATTCTTTAAAATTAGCAGCTCACATTCAGGCTTACTTCAAAAGATGCCGTTCTTCCATGTAGCGGTTTCTTTTGTGGGTAAGTCGTCCTGTTGTCCTCAGATGTCTCCTCACTTCATAGTTGGCAGTTGTCTGGCCCCTCTGCAACACGCTGGTCCCTGTGGCTGGCTGGCAGGATAGTCCCTCTGGCTGGTGTCTGGGTGCAGGAATGCAGTGTGCTCTCACACTGTGCAGCAAACTCAAATGGAACACAGGTCCTGTGTTCCATTTGAGTTTGCTGCACAGTGTGAATCTGTATGGCTAGAACATCAACCCCCATAGACATTTCGGTATAAAGGAATCCGGGAAGAAGCATTTCCCATTTCACATCTGGGATTTTTTCTGAACTAGTTTGTACCATTTATGTTTTTTTACATGTTACCATTTGGTTTTGGACACCTATGAGAAATCTATTTGAGAAGTCCTTTGACTCTGGACCTTTAACCCACAAGAATACTGCCTAGTCCTAGCTGCCTCTAGGTAATTTTCAAAAATTTTTGTTTAAGTATTTGCGCCACCAGTTGGTTCCCATCCCATTGTTTTTGTATTGTATATCATTGTGTCTTGGTTTGGATTCCGTTTTTGGATCAGTTAAAAATTGATTTTAATTTTTTTTAAATCATTAATAAACACAGCTAAAATCATGTCATTTTTGTGATCCAAAATCCAAAAATTCAGATTTAAATTTGAAATTCTGAACCGTGGGATGATCCGAACTAGGTTTTGGGTTGGATTGGTTTCAGAAAATTTGTCTGGATTTGGATTTCTGGAGAACATCTATAGTTCCTTGGTGGTGATTGGGAGGAGGCTTGAAGTTAATGCAAATAAAGGTCATCTCGTTGGCATTTTATGGGAGTGTCGTGGGCATGTCAGTGTAAGTGGCTGCGTTCCCGCATACAGTACCACCACTACAGAGGTCATGCTTAGCTGTAGATGGGATACACTGCGTCTGCCACAGGCTTGGGCAAGTGTCAATGGTGAAATGCCGATGGTGGAATATTTACATTCTATTTACACCATCCACAGCCATTGAAAATGGTTGTCTCAGGACTTGCACCTTGTGTTGCACACAATATAGAGGCGTATTACCGCAGCCGCGGATCCGGAAAAAATCATGATAGCAAATGTAACTATGTCCATCTCTGCTTCAGGCCCTAAGTGACATAGTTTATTTATTATCAGTTATTTATATAGCGCACACTTATTCCCCAGGGGGCTGATGACCTATAGACTTATAGAGAATATCTCATCAGCCCCAACCCAGTTGGAGCTTACCATCTATGTTCCCTATCACATAGACACACATACACTGTAGGATTACAATTTGGTCAAAAGCCAAATAACCTTTTCTAGTTTGGGGGTATACCAGGACGGGGGACCCGGGGCAAACATGTGGAACACATACAGACCACACACATATGGGCCATGACCGGGAACATAATTTATGACTCTGAGGCAATAATGCTAACCACAATGCCATTCGTACTTCGTACTGCAAAGTGCCAGTTGGCCAACCCCAGGGAACAGAGCAATGTCAGTACTAAGCCCAAAATATAAAACTTTTCAAAATAACTGATGTTTTCGCAAATACCCAGCACGGATTTTCTTCCATCAAACTGTGTAGGTTCAATCTGACTGTCTTGTTGTGAACTAAACTGACTAAAGTTCTTGTGTAATGTCAGGGCCCCGAAATGGATATAAGCAGCACTGAACACCGATGAAGTCAGCCTCTTCACTTCCTTCAAAAACTCACAGAGACTGCTGTAGAGCAATGTTCTTCTATGACTACAAAAGTGGTCTGCACCAACAGAGAGTTTTGACC